>NC_091242.1:70000-370000 GCF_040958095.1 Procambarus clarkii | reverse complement strand
AACCTCTGTTCACTTTGATGGAAATTTGTCAATGCCCCTCGTTGCTGGATTTGATGTCTTGTGTTATAGGGATAGCTTCCATTCTTATGAAAATTACTCACTACTTCAGTTGTTAATATTGGCTGGCATCTTGGGTGCTCTAGGCATGACACAGTGCATCTTCTATGAAAAACAATAGATTTTCCTAGGGCTGATATTAGTCTCCAGCACTGCTATACATGGTCTTTGCAGAGGAGTACTGTTGTTAAGTGTTGGATACCAGACAAGCAGGCAGGCTGTACCCTTGGGTGACCTATTGTGTTCATTGTCCATGCTCATGGAGTTTGTTTCTCACAGAAAACCTTGTCACTTTGCTTTAGAAGAACAGACAACTTGAAATATTTTATAATTTGCTTGGGTCTTGATTTTGATTGTTCAAGACATTAAAAATCCATAACTAATGAAATTGTTCCCAATATGCTATTAAAGACAAGGATATTGTAATTTTAAGTGATGGTTTTATAACCACAAACTTATTGCCCTATCTGGAAGACATTTCTATACAAAAATTGAATTATGGAAGAGAACGCAGTTTCAAATTTTATTATGCTTTGCCTTCTTGGCTTTTCTTCACTAGGTAAGTATGTTCTTGAATTAAAATATACTTGTCACTCTTTGACATTTATATAATTGGATTTTCTGGCATATTTTAAGTTTCATTTATGTGATGACCATCTTAATTGTGCTATGAAAGGGAGGTCGTATTGGGCTTTGGACACACCATTGATGTATTTTTCCATCATGTAAGGGCAAAAGAACTTGGGTCTAATCTATTGTTTTTATTGTTGTTGCCAGAAGTAGCTAGTTTATTTATACTCTTACTCATCCTGTGATTGACCGTATGAAAGATTTACAAAGGGCACAAAAGGTCTTAATCAGACTTTGGTGGATGATGTTTGACATTTAACCACGCACCTTATATCTTATTATAGTAGATAGTAACAGATCACTTCTTGCACTGCAACTATGTATTATATATTATTACATATTGGTGGCAAAACGTTATGGTAATACTTTATATTACTCAATGAATAATGTGGATACAATGCGAGAGCGTCGGGTAATTTGATTTGGAATGAAATAATTTGCTACTTCATGCAATGGAAGTTTATATCTTTTTCTAAATGACGAAATTTTTCTCTCATTATTAGCTGTAATGCTCTATTGTGTGTCCCTCTCTTAGCACATGCGCTTTATATTGCATGTCATCTAGATTGCCCATCCTAAACCTCAGACATACTTGTATGGATCTGGCGCCCATCCAACCTGAGTCTTGGAAGCAAAAGCTGAAATTAGTTCATAAACTCTTAACTCAAGAATTGCAAGATGGTGTGTTAATAGTAATTTGCCCACCCTCTTAAAATATTTGGGGTATCATTAGTAAAATGTTCAATATCTATTAATATTTATTAATTCCATGTACGAAGCAATAATGTTTTCATGTTATGTTTTACTTTCTGGGAACAGTTCGGTGGCGAGATCCAGACCTACATGAAGTTATCGACTTCTTAAGCAATTCTAATAATGTGGTAAAAGCCAATGCTGCAGCATATCTTCAACATCTATGTTATATGGATGATACAACCAAGCAAAAGACACGAATATTAGGTGGCATTCCGCCTCTCGTAGCTCTCCTCACTCACGACTTGCCTGAACTTCACCGTAACGCTTGTGGGGCACTTAGGTAATCCTCCACTCCAGTTAATTGTACTATTAATGTTGACTTATTTTCTGTTTTAGTTATTAATATCATAATTGAAAGTAGGTACAAATTTTAAGCTTCACATGTCTCTAATGTTGTCTTATAAATTTCTCATTCCCCTATACACATTTATATATTTAATTGATTTACTTACTAATTATTTTTAATAATTTAGTTTACATTTTGACCGTATCGAATGTGTTTCTATTTGGCTTTTTTATGTCAAAGATTTTGTTGATTTATATATTATCAGTTAATGAGGAAATTACAGGTTGCTTTAAACAAAATAATACTGGAGAATTTTTTGTTTACGGTACGAGATGATTTACGTATTTGTTTTTCATTAGTACAGTAGTTTATTTAGGTTGTCAAGCAAGTAATTTTAATATTAAAATTTGATTAGTTTAGTTTTTCTTAATACATTTTATACATTGAATAAAGTGTTAGCAAATAAAGAGCTCCTAATAGCACATGTGAAAACAATGAAGGCCTTGGATTTGAGCACAAAGTTGTAACGTCTATCAGTTGTAATTCAGCAACAAGAACAGTGTTTAGGATGAGACAGTTATTAAATGTCTTGTAAGGAACACTTTTTTTGATGATCAAATATCTTGAGAAACAATTTCTTAATTCAGAACTCAAAAACTTGCCTTTCTTATCTAGTGAAAGTAAACTATAAGGTGGACTCAAGAGTCCACCTTATAGCTATGGTACTTGGTGCATTTATGCCTCCCACCATCACAGTCTTGTTCTTCGTTATATTTAGGCTCAAAGCTGTAAGTATTGGTTTTTCCACTATCACCTGGCTCAAGGCTCATTCCATTTGTGTACTACTTTCTGCATATAAGTATTTTCTTTTATATCTCTGGCTCGTCATTATTTCCAGATAGCATAATGCCTCTTGGCCAATGCAAAGCAAATTCTGTTTATGCCCAGCCATACTCATTTATATGTCTTATCAATACTGGAAAACAATCCAACAATTTTGAATATTATGTAACCTGGCAACCTGCTCCACAAATCTACAAGGCTCATTCCTAACTAATGTTTACCCAGTTCTTTTCTGAATCTAAACTTATTCGATTTGTCTCCATGTGATGATAATTTTAGCACCTTGTTTATATTCTTGTTATACATTTTTATCAATTTGAGTTCTTTAATCATGTTTCCTCTTACTCTTGTCATTCTTAGCCTTAATCTTAAGCTTTCACAATCTTTCTTTGTGAGAGTGTTTGTTACACAGGATTATCATTGCTATTCCTCTCTGCACATGTTTAAGGGACTTTGTCCATTCTGTAGTCTGGTTCCTTCCACAACTGCATAATCTAAATGAGGTCTAGCTAAGGGACAGCCATACCCTACAAGGAACATAGATCTGAGAAGGAAAATCATGTCTAACCTATTTTTATTTTACAACATTGACCAGAATCGGATGAAAGGAGAGAGAAGTGCACTCAAAGGTCACTTAAATGTCAAAAGGCCTTTGGTACCATTCATAATAAAGTCAATAATGTAAGCTAAATACTCAAAGAAGACTTATAAACAGTCCCTCAGAAATAAAATGATAATCCCTTTACAACATTATATGCAGCCAATGTTGAACCAGTTGTGATGTATGTGACACTGGCATGGGATCAACTTTGATTTAAGCATGAATTGTAAATTGATGATTTAGATTTTCCTTTTAACTGATAGCAGAAAAATAAGACCCGAGCTGTAAGAACAGGCTCATAGGATCACTAGAACCTATGAACATTAATCATAGCATATAAGATCCTTTAGAATAGATGTAGTGGGCAAAGATCATCTCATGTTTCAGATGAGAACAGCTACTAAAGGGCACAGCTAAAAATTAGAAATCAAAGAGCCTCAGAGATGGAAGAAAGTACTCCAATGAGGCCAATTCTATTCACATCTTTAAAAGTAGATATAACAGTAGTAGGAAAGTGTTAGTAACATTGCAGTAACATTGCACCAGATACCAGGAAGTGTAGAAGCTGGTGTAGGTGCTAATCATCCCTACCAGGTCAGTCATACAGGCAAGAACCTGTAGGTAAGAACTGATAAACATAACCTACTCTCGCCACCACAACCAACCACCAGACAAGCTTATGACTCGACTAGTCTTTGTGACTGGAAGAGCCTAGAAAACTGACCTATTTTGAAACGATGATTCAGGTTTTTACTTTTAGTAATTAATGTTAGTAAAGAAACTTTCAGTTCTATGGGAGAGTTTGTATTGTCATGTGTACAGCACTTCAATATATATTATTGTGTATTGAATTATTTGTGTTCTCAAACCCGCTGTATAGTAGTTGCAAGAATTAAGATATTTGAAAGCAAAGTGATTAGTAGCAGTATGATACCTGTTGATATACTGAAGAGCATTGTATCACAATCAGCAACTGATATAGTTCATATTGATGCTAATGATTGATAAAATTTCTGCAAGTGATAGTTATGTTGTTGTTTTTCTTTGTTCAGAAACTTATCATATGGTCGCCAAAATGATGAAAATAAACGAGCAATTAAAGATGCGCAGGGCATACAATCACTAATCAGGCTACTGCGCAAAACTCCCGACAACGAAATTAAGGAGCTGGTCACTGGCATCCTCTGGAATTTATCATCTTGTGAGGTAAAAAGTGTCTATTGAGTGAATGTGTCACTTAAGTTTGATAGACTTTCATGCTGTTAACTCTAAATAACGAAAATTTGTTTTAAATGTTTTGTCGTACACTTTATTTTTTAAATGGATACTCTGATTTGATTTTGAATATAAACTAAAAGTGTTTGTGGGAAGTTTCCATTCCGTTTTGGTGATAGTTTTAAATTTTTGTCTTGTGGTATATTGAGCAAATAAGTACTTAACCTTAGGTATAGACAATCTTTTAACACTTCATGTATCTTGTGTGAGGCATTTAATCCATGCTTTGGTTAATTTAAAACAAAAAATTAACTGATATCTGCAAAAAAAGTATTTGGTTAATTGATAACTATTTCATCAATTGGAATACTTTTTTTTAGTCTTAAAATTTTACCTAGTGCAGTCTTATGAATAAATGATTTTTAAGAAAAAAATGAAGAAGGATTTTCAAACTTTCCTGGTTTTTACTTATAAGTTCAATTAGAAATGCCTCTTCTAAATTTCCAGGACTTGAAGCACAGCATCATAGATGATGCGTTAACAGTTATTGTTACCCACGTCATCATTCCGTGCTCAGGCTGGGATGGGGGGGAAGTTGAACGGGACCCTAATGTCGATGTCTGGTGGTCTACTGTATTTAAGAATGCCTCAGGAGTTTTAAGGTAAGTTACTACATTTTATCTTTGAATCATTATCTTATTAAATTCATATATATTTGCTAAAGTCAGTATTCAAATACTGTAATGAAAACATATATATTTTTTCAGGAATGTAAGTTCGGCCGGTGAGTATGCAAGAACGAAACTCCGTCAGTGCCTCGGGCTTGTAGACTCGCTACTTACAGTGATTAAGTCTGCAATCCAGGGGTCTTCCCATGACAATAAGAGTGTAGAGAATTGTGTCTGCATTCTTCGAAACCTCTCCTATCGATGTCAAGAAGTTGAGGATCCTAACTATGATAAGAATCAGCCTCCAACCCAGTCTCGGGCCACTGCTACTGCCAAGGGTAAGTTTGCATTGAAAGTGCACTCAGATATTTGCATTACAATACTATGTTAACTCCTGATTTTATAATATGCTTTGTTTTGCAGGATGTATTAGGAAGATGATTACTGCGCAATAACATTTGGTTTTCCAGTTAGGTCTCGTTGTTGCATGGTTTTGTTGGTTAACATGGTGTTATGCACTATTATTTATATCCACAGCATAATGGAAAAAAAAGAGGCATGTTGTGTTCAAAGTTAATTTAAGGGTTACAGTTTGGACCTAACAATTCCAATAATTGTGTGTTGTCAGTATAGGCTCGAGGAAAGGGTGGTTATAGTATAAATAGTAATTGTCTTTTTGTGGGAATGTAGTCAACATTTTGTTTCAATTTATCGGTTGAAAAGAAGCAGAAAAACTCAAGTATCATTTATGTGTTATCAGACCCACAAATGTTTGTGACTCAGATATTCACATTGCTGTGTTAAAAGGATATATTAATATTTAGCAAGCATAATTATTCATTACATTTTTACCAAGTAATAAATATTGTATTAAAAATAATAATAATAATAGTACTATACAATAAATATTATTATCCCAATATCCTTAGGAACTAGGCAGTCCTGGGAAACTTAACTGGTTGCACAGTATATACTGTAATATGGTTTAATGTTCATTAAGTTACTTATACCTGCCCACTGCTATAAACCGGTTGCTAGCAGATTATAGAAGCCATGGTATGCTGCTGACTCTATACTGTACATGGAATTTAGATTTATTTGGTTATAATGTCCATTAGATTTTTTACTTGGTATTACTCCTGGAAACTTAATTTCTGAACTGATCAGTTAGTACTTCATATAATAGTGCGTCGAGTCACTGCACTCGACGCACTCGACTTGGCTTTGCGCGAGTCTTCCATTTAACAAGAATTTTATTTGAATTGGAATTAGTGTGAAACTTAATTGATGGTAATTTTGAGCTTTTAATAGTGTGGATAAATCAAAGTTGGTTTCATCAGAGAATTGTGGTTTTCACTTTTTTACAATTTTCTCATTTATTGCAGTGATAGTACAACTCGCTTGCAGTTTACTCTAGCTGCAAGAAGGAATGTCCATTGATTTAAATTTTTAATTATTTACTATGAAGGCATTCAAATTTTTAAACGAATATGAGTAAGCTGTCACCGAGTCAAACCAGACTACAAATGCTGTTGGAATCAGATACATATTCCAATCCACAAAGGTTTTGTTCAATGGCTAATTCTTTCCAGCCTACCAATGATCTTGGTTCACTACACTTCATTTAGGCAAGATTACTCTAGTACATTTTACTGTTAGGGTAAATAATGATTTTGTAAATAAAAGTACAGATCCATACTGGCAGCCAGAGGCCACTGCACGGAGCCTAAAACATTGCTTTGCTTTTGCCGCCATCTATCCCTCGACACAATATATAATTAGAATTACAGTACACTGTGTTCTTCTCATAACAACAATTCCACGTAACATGCATAACTTTTATTTTAGGTAATATATTAGACAAGTAAGTAAAAAGGACTTGAGGATGATTAAGGCAAAATGGGTACTGGATATGTGTTAGGGGCGGGTTGTTGTTTGTTGAAGATTTATTGTTATATGAATGCATGGAAAAAATTAATGGAGAAAGTTGTACGAAATACTGTTAAAGAAAAATGTGGACAATAATTAGAAAAATTGTAAAAAAAATTGATAAATAAGGTTTATCATCTATGTGATAAATAATACGTGGGGAAATGATATGCCTTGATAGCAGCAGTGTTAATATTAATCATGTGGGGGAAATGTTGTGTTCTTACAGGTTTCAGATGTAAAGTTTTAGCACTAATCTTTAACAACAACAATAATAATATGGTGTGTTATTGTTAATGGTGTGAGAACTAACAGATAAACTTGCTGGTTACAGACGGAGAAGGGGAAGGGACGGACACTTGTGGTAGGTCTTCGGAGCCCAAGGACAACCTGTGTAAGCCTTCTACTCTCCATACTCAAAATCCTGTTTTACTTAATCCTATGACTTCCCAGTTCCTTATCCAGACTGGCGATGGACATCAGTGGCTGTGCAGTATGATTATGCATGCGACCAGCACCTACGTGCTCGGTGCTAGCATGCACTTGCAGCTGTTGTCGCAGTTTAATTTTTGCTTTGTCAGTGGCATCCTGCTTGATGTTAGATACATCTTGCATATTATTATTTGCCATGTTGCACATCATTATTTACTTGAATATGTTATGCTTTGTTTTAACATCATCAGCATGTTGGTAGTAAGACCTAGTGATTGTTTGGATTGTTTGTGTATTTTCTGTTTATGGAACAATTACTTTCAAGAATATAAGCATGCTAGTTGCATATAGAAACAATGGATGGTGAAAGAGAACACATTGGAAGCTCATTAGTATTATAAATAAAATATAATTAGAATAAATGTTTAATTTTATCTTGTGTTGGTTACTCAACTCAGTACAGGAGATTTACCATATTTATTTTTATTCATGATGTTTTGCCTCTTAAAAATAAAAAAAGTTTGATAAACCTATAAATTCCCAGATGTCAATCATTTTACAGCATTGACAATTATTGGTATGCACTTTTTAACTAAACTGGGGTAGTTCTTAGATGTTGCAAATATACTTTCTGATTAGTTGCATGTATAAATACCAAAGGTCTCAACGTAGCAATTGCATCAAAGATTTTTTCTCATTCAGGAGCAGCGTAAATGTTAAAATGCACTAGTGAGTGCATTCAGTTATTCATGCTCTTTGTTGCTAATTAAGTGCAAGTCTCCTTATTCAATTGGCCTCTTGAATTTCATACAGAATGCTAGTCTACTTATTATTTTACTTTTTCTTGAGAGCAAAAAAATATTTTTACTGTTTTTGGAAAACCAGTTAATACTGTAGCAGTTTTAGTTAAGTAATTTTAGTAATCGTAAGGGGGTTCCGTTATAATCTGCTTTATTGTATGGCCTGGTACCGAGTTTAAAATTCACTTTGTACTTTACATTAACACATTTGTTGGATGTTTGGTTTCCTTGTAGGGATAAAACTTAGTTTTGTTCCCTGTTTTTCCAGCTTGTTACTTAGCCATAACTTTAAAGCACAAAGAGTGCCTTTAAATTTGAAAATTTATATTCTTTATGGGTATGAAGCAATGTGCTTTTTTTTATTTTTGGGGTGGTGTATTTTCCTAGTGACCTACCTGGGAAGCTTTTGTATTGATGAAGGGTTGTTCATTGGCAGGTAATAAATGGGATTGAAAATCAGATTGTCCTTGCATGACTTGATGTTTTGTGAAGTCTTTGAGTGTTCGGTGCCAAAATGTTTTTATTACTTTTGCTGCTGGTATTTTGTAGCTTAGCAGTGGCAGTGTTGAAAGTGAACTTCTGTTCATACAGACATAGCCATGTATGAGCATGAAATATAGATAGATAGATAGATAGATATATATTATATATATTATATATATATATATATATATATATATATATATATATATATATATATTGTGACGGTAACGCGTTGGTGTTCGGCTGTTTAAGGCTAGGGGTATGGCCTCGTCACATAGTTATAAAAAAAAATAGAAACACTGGAACTTCGTCTGTGGTAAGGTAAGGAGAAGACACACAAAACACAAGTAAAACTTTAACAATGAAATTTTAATTACGTTAAATAAATCAAAACATGAAAATAATGCACAAACAAATATGTATAATAAAATCAATGACTCAAAATAATAAGAATTCTTAAATGACAAAATGAAAAGTTACGTTAAGGCAAAATAACAAGAAGTGCAATACAACAGTAAGTGGGAGGTGCTGGAATATTGGCTTAAAGCCACCACCTCTCTCAGTACACTCTAGAGTCTAGCTGGGAGGTGTGCTGGCTACGAAAGCACGGAACATTCTGAAGACTGATGTTGGGGCGACCCCAGACATCGGGTAGTATTGGGGGGCGAGTGCAGGTGCAGCCAGACCGGCGACCAATCAGCGGAGCCGTAGCGATCAACGGGTAGTTTGGTGATTTGGGTCCGAACAGGTGGCGGGCTGCATACGTTTCTGCTCACCCTTGCAAGCCTTGCTGGTGCTGGTGTTGTTGTCGTTGTTGGACATTTCTTCCATAGTCTTTTTATATAATTGTGAAGACGTAATTTTGGAGGGAAGAGCAGGCTCAATCTCTTGAAGGAGATTATCGTCACAACTCTCCCCCGAAGCCTGCGGTTCTGGAAGAAGTACGTCGTTATGTGGTGGAGTAATGGATGGAGTCGCTTCTACTTCATAAACTCTGGAGAGGGCATCGGCTATGGTGTTGTCAGACTCTTGGTATAGCGTGTCTCCAGGTTGAATTTCTGCAGGTAGCAAGCCCATAGTAGAAGACGTTGAGATGAGAAGTGGGCGTGCTGCAGGAGGTGTAGGGTGGTGTGGTCCGTATTGATGGTGGACCGAGCACTTTTCAGGTGTGGAGTGAGGTGCTGAAGCTTCAGGATGAGGAAGAGTAGCTCCTTGCCAATTGTTCCGTCGTTCCTTGTAGCAGTAGTCGCTGACAGGTGAATTCTTCTCGCCTCGTTGCTGCATCACGACACCACCATCGTCGGTACCATTGGCGTCGAAATGGAGGATGAAGGGCTTATCTGACGAGGTGAGAGTGGAATTAGAAGAGGGCAAAGGAGCACGATTATTATCCTGAAAGCATTTGGGAAGATCATTAAGGATTTTGGAATTAGAAAGCGCCGACTCCTTGTCAGTGCTTTCGGGAGGAGAAGCTGGGAAGGTCTCACTGTGGATGTAGGGTTCTGTGAATGTGGAATAGTTAATCAAGACAGTGGGAGGAGTACCATTATATTGCTTCAGGAGGTTGACGTGGCACAGCTGGGTCTTCCGCCGCCTATCTGGAGTCTCTATGACGTATGCGTTGTTGTTTCTGCACTCTTTGACGCAGTAGGGTCCTGAAAATTTGTTTTGTAAAGGTGAACCTGGGATAGGGAAATAAGCAAGGACGAAGTCTCCCGGCTTGAATTTTCTTACTTTGCTGGTCTGGTCGTAATGAGTCTTCATTCTCACCTGGGCTTTCAATAGATTATCATGAGCAAAGCGGTGGACTCTCTCTAGAATGTGTTGAAGGTTTTGAAGAAACTGGGGCACATTCTGATGCTCACTGAAGGTGGCATCTCTGAGAGAGTCTTTGAAAGCCTTAAGGGGAGTACGGCACTTACGGCCGTAGAGCATCTCATAAGGAGATACTCCTAGGGACTCATTGGGGAGACTTCTGAAAATACACATTATTAGGTCAATCTGCTTATCCCAATCCTTTGAGGTTTCACTACAAAACTTTTTCAAGAGTGCTTTGATGGTCTGATGACTACGTTCAAGAGAACCCTGTGAAGCAGGATGATAGGGGCTGGACAATACCTGTTTGATGTTGAACTCCTCCAGTGTCCTTTTGAAGAGATCACTGGTGAAGTTGGTGCCACAGTCACTTTGAATCTCCCTGGGAAATCCGTATTGAGTGAAGATCTTCAATAGATGTTTGATAACCGTAGCAGCCGTGATGTTCTTCACTGGAACTGCTATGGGAAATCTGGTGGTAGGACACAGGATGGTTAGGATGTAGGCGTTACCTGAACTGGTCCGAGGTAAAGGACCAACACAGTCTATTATGAGTCTGTGGAAAGGTTCCGCAGGCACCTGTATGGGAATCAGTGGTGCTCTGGGAATGGAGACGTTCGGTTTGCCTGCCATCTGACATGTATGACACTGTTTTACGTACTGTTTGACGTTGTTTACCATACCTGGCCAGTAGTAGTCTTGACGAATCCCATGGTAAGTCTTGTTGAAGCCGTAGTGGGAGAATGCTCCGTGGGCCAGGTGTAGAATAGTGGGCCGCAGGCTGGTGGGAATCACAAGTTGTTCGGTGTTGGCCCAATCGTCCTCCTCCTTCAGTTTACTGGGTCTATATCTGCGGTAGAGCAAGTCGTTCTCTAGGAAGAACCCAGGAATACTGTCGGGTTGAGTCTCAGCCTGGAAAAACAATGGTGTTAAAGTAAGATCTTCCCTCTGCAACTTACGGAACTCCAACTTGGTCAGATGCGGGGGTAGTTTCTGAGGGTCTTGAGGGACAGCGGTAGCAGTAGAGTCAGCTGGCTGTGGACGTGCGGCTTGTGCACGGGTGGTCACGAGAACCGGAGGAGAAACTTCATCACTCTCTTGAACCTCTGCTGGAACATACTCAAGAATAGGGTTACTTGGCACAGAGTTACACACCTGGGGTTTGTCCATGACGATCAGGTTGGTCGGTTGCAGGTCTTCTGCCAAGTCGTTGCCTAGGAGAAGTTGCACTCCAGGCATGGGAAAAGGCTTTTCCCTGACGGCGACTTGGACTTCCCCGTTCACGTAGGGACAATCCAGGTGGACTCTGGCGAGAGGGTATGGAGTAGTAGCAGTGAGGTCAGTGATGAAGACCGTTTCCCCGGTGTAGACTATGTTGGGCACAGCCGACTTCAAGATGATCGATTGTAGAGCCGCTGTGTCCCTCAAGATCTTCAATTTGAAACGTCCCTCCGGATTTGAACCGTTGGCAGAGACAGTTCCAGTATACAGGTGGTTACTGAAAAGAGAAAGATCATTAACATCAACACCAACATTCATCACAGGCTTACCGGACTTAGGAGGAGTTGGTTTGGGTCGTTGTTGGTCAGTGGTTCCCTTGTATTGAGACTTACCACACTTGTCTATGGTATGTCCATAGAGTCTACAATACTTGCAGTACAGTTGTGAACCAGCTTGATCGGGGCTCACCTTCTCGTAACTGTACCACGACTTCTTACTGGAGGATGGTTCAGGTGTCAGCCGGTGGATGAGGCTGTAAGTGTCAGCCGACTTAGCACACTTCAGGTAGTCGGTTTCTTCTTTATCTGCTAAGTAGAGGCGGACAGGAGGCGGCACACGTCTCAAGAATTCTTCAACAAGCATCAGGTTCACGAGTTCTGTAAAAGTAGAGACATGTGCTGCTTCCAGCCATTTCATGAAATACCTCCGTTTCGTGTTAGCAAACTCGAGGAAGGTAGTGGTACTTGCCTTCAGGTGGTCACGGAATTTCCTTCTATAACTTTCGGTGGAAAGTAGGTAGGCGTCTAACACTGCTTGTTTCAGAGTGTAGTAGTCATTCTCAGACGCCAAAGTACTGAGTGTGACTGCAGCTCTACCTGTAAGATGGACTCTGAGAAGTGTGGCCCATTGGTCGACAGGCCAACTGAGTTGATTAGCAAGGGTTTCAAAGGTGGTAAAGAACACATCAACTTCTGCTTCTACAAAGGATGGCATTAACTTACTTGCATGTGATATATTAAAACTGACGGGAAGATTGGCAGTAGCTTGTTGGCGTTGAGTGAAGTGTGAAGTTTCCAAGGCGATTTCACGTTGACGACACTCTAGAGCCAGAGTTGCTTGTTGCTTGTCATGTTCGCGTTGTATTTCCAACTCGCGTTGTTTTGTTTCAAGCTGTACTCTCTCACGTTCATGGAGCAAGGCGACCTCACGTTCGTGTTCTTCTCTCCTCAAAGCAGCTTCGCGTTCGTGTTCTTCCCTTCGTATGGCAGCTGCTTCTCTTTGCTGCTCACGTTCAATCTTGGCCAGCTCTAGTTTAAGTTTCATCGCTGCCAAGTCAGTTTTCTCTGCAATATAGTAAGTTTCATGTGTTTCAGAGTCTATCTTACCTTGCTCTAAATAGTAATCCAGCAACAGGTTGTGTAGGTCATTTTTGTTGGCTTGGTAGGGAACTTCTAGTTGATACTCATGTGCAAGAGTTTGTAATTCAGTCCTCTTGGCACGACTTAAAGTCCCTATTTCACCTGCTGGATTTGCACGGAAAGTTTGGAGACGAAACATGGTGAAATTAGCAAATAAAGGTACACGAATGTTCAATAATGAAATGTCAGAAACAGGACAACGTGGCAACTGGCACCTATCCTGTGTGATCTTTAACAATTAACGTTAAGTGAAAGATATTAAATGATTAAATTAAATCAAGGGCGCAGGAAATCTTGTACCCGGTACTCATGTAAGAGAATAAGGGCAAGAAAATCCTACTAACAAATGAAACAAAGTTTCGAAAACAAATGAAACAGTTAAATGCTTCAAAAGTAAAATTGGTAGTCCAAGGATGTAGGCATACCTTGCCAAGTCTCTATAGGACATAAAGCAAGTTTTTCCTACTGAATTTAATATGATACTTACAGAATCAGCGAACTTTTGTGCTCTGAAAAAATAAGCTAATTCCCTACCGTTGTATGTATCATCATCTCTGACTGACGTGTAGGGGTGCGAGGTGTCAACTGGTGACGAGAACTGCTGCTGAGGTCCCAATTCAGCAACTAAAGTTCGAGCTAGAGGAACTATGGCCCTCTTTGTCCTCCTACAGTCAGATTGCAGAAGATTGGGTACTCTTGACCCGGGGCAGACCACAGTACCAGGGTACCAATATGATGATCTGTCAGAATGAGAAATATTCAAGGGACATAGATGGTAAATACGAGTAATAACATGGAGGGAGAGATGACCAATTAAGAGTATGACTGAGGCCTACAGTCACCACGTAATCCAAAGTTGTCTCACCTTCACTATATGTTACTCTCGTAATGCACAATACACCGCACCTTATAAAAAATGAAATTGAATGAAAAATAGTAAAGCTACGTTAACAAAGTTAAATACGCTTACCATAAATTACCACTTGGCACCAGTACCTGAGTGAAGCTCCTAGGACAGGCCCCCATAAAACTTGTGACGGTAACGCGTTGGTGTTCGGCTGTTTAAGGCTAGGGGTATGGCCTCGTCACATAGTTATAAAAAAAAATAGAAACACTGGAACTTCGTCTGTGGTAAGGTAAGGAGAAGACACACAAAACACAAGTAAAACTTTAACAATGAAATTTTAATTACGTTAAATAAATCAAAACATGAAAATAATGCACAAACAAATATGTATAATAAAATCAATGACTCAAAATAATAAGAATTCTTAAATGACAAAATGAAAAGTTACGTTAAGGCAAAATAACAAGAAGTGCAATACAACAGTAAGTGGGAGGTGCTGGAATATTGGCTTAAAGCCACCACCTCTCTCAGTACACTCTAGAGTCTAGCTGGGAGGTGTGCTGGCTACGAAAGCACGGAACATTCTGAAGACTGATGTTGGGGCGACCCCAGACATCGGGTAGTATTGGGGGGCGAGTGCAGGTGCAGCCAGACCGGCGACCAATCAGCGGAGCCGTAGCGATCAACGGGTAGTTTGGTGATTTGGGTCCGAACAGGTGGCGGGCTGCATACGTTTCTGCTCACCCTTGCAAGCCTTGCTGGTGCTGGTGTTGTTGTCGTTGTTGGACATTTCTTCCATAGTCTTTTTATATAATTGTGAAGACGTAATTTTGGAGGGAAGAGCAGGCTCAATCTCTTGAAGGAGATTATCGTCACAATATATATATATATATATATATATATATATATATATAATATAGTATGTAAAAGAGTATATAGTACAGTATTTACATAGAATTGTGATATGCAGTAATTTAAGAGTTTGTTACTACAATGTTTATATATTTTTTAAATACTTTACGATTTTTTTACGTTAAATATGTTTGTTGGCATTTGTTTTGCATTTGCACATTTGTTATTAATACTTACATGTTTAACATTAACAAGATGACACTTTATTCATGGTAATTTCATATTAAGTATTTTGTAAATGTTGTTCGTGATTTTTGCTTATTAGGTACGTCCTCCCAGTTGTCTTTCAAATGAAAAACAATCCTCTTAAATATCCTCTCTCCTAACTGAGCCTTCACATGTTTCATATCTTTCCCTCATATCTGTCAGCTTCTTTATGTTTATAAAGAGAGATACGTATGAATAAGCCTGTAATAGCACTGTTAGTACTCGGTAGTACTTCTGCAATCATTGATGCTGCCTTTTGTATCACATCTCTCTCATTGCCACCACCTCCATAACCCACTATCACTCACCTGATCAACACTTCCTTGTCTTGCACTAAGGGTCCATAACCCTCTAATAGCAATGTGAATAGCCTGAAACCTTTAACACCCACTATCATCTACCTACCTACTCTCCATCATTACTGATATATTCCATGAATACACTTTTAACCGTTTATCACAACCCCCATCCACAACTAAAGCTCCTAGCCATCTCTGTGCCAGCCTCCATTACCACACCATCATACAGTTATAGGTCTAGGTACTTTGATCATGTTTATACTTGTCTTGATTGTCACTAACACAGTACAGTACTATTTTGATATCCCACTGTCTCTTTGATAGATACCAGTTGAAAGAGGAGGGAGTACTGTGTATAATATTTATTATAGTATTGATATTTTGTGAAACAATTGCAAGATGTATTTTCTTTAGAATGCTGGAAATACACAATACCTTGTAATTTCCAGTTGGTCTTTGTCTAGTTAGCTTATTGTATTCCTTTGGTGTGGCTTTGTTATTCCATATGAATGAATTGCTTTATGATTAATGCCATTCATTGCCCAAAACAATATTGTTGCACGTGCCATGAGAACTGCGTAACACCTGTACTGTTGTTTCTTGCTGCTTCCTCAGCCCCGACTCCATCTAGTACTCCATGCATTAACTGAGTAAAGTCTAGATTTAGCTGTGCATCAGTTCCCAGTCTGTACCTCATTCAGTAGTATCCTGAACTTTAATATTCCATGCTTTAGCAGTTTTTTATCTTAAGGTTTAACCCTACAAACATCCCCCAAGTTATAGCCTTCTGTCTTAATAGCTAGAAATTTGTATCCCAGTCTTTAACCACTGTACATAACCCAAGCAGTAACAGAAAGTGGCATGTTGTGTGTTAAACATGAGAGTAAGGAGTAAGCCCAAATTGCTGTAGTGAATGATAGTCTACTAATTTAAGGTATCTTAGACTGTAGTTGACTGCAACCCTGACCAATGTATACGAGTTATTTTCCAAATTCCTAAATGTGAGTAAATAGAATGATGCTAAAAAGAATCTTAAAATAATTGGGTGTGACATAATTTGGCATTATGTGTAAGACTGCAAACCCAAGATTAATATTAATAATAGCCTTAATCTTGACATTTCTGTATAGAAATATTAATCATTTTCTTCAGATTTCATTATGGAAATACTCATTGAAAGTATTAGCACTACTCTGTTACTTTCACACAGCCAGTGTAATACTTCAGAGTTACTTTAAACTAAAATACAAGTGGCATTAACACTTAAAGATCAGCGCTTACCATCCATCTGAAGGCATAGAGGGATTGCACTACATAGAGATTTAATTTTGTGCACAAGTGTTAAAAGTATTATTCAACACCAAGTAGTTCTATACCTGTCAGTATTTGTGTCATCACCGAAGAGGCAGGCTTGATCTTTTGTGTGTGTAGTTTCTTAAAGAAAAAGCCAGTGTAAGGATGGTTTTATGAAAATACAGGCAGATTGTGAATGGTTTCCTATGTAAAATACTATGATGGCTTAGAGGCTAAAAAAAACAATTTTGGGCAACCAATTCATCATGAGTTTCATGATAAAAATATAAAATTCCAATGATTTCTTTAGACCATATATCACAGTAAAATATTTGATGAATTAGACTATTTTAATATGCCGTTCATAACATCACAATTTATCACTATGATAAGAACATCTTAGAAAGTATGAAATGTAGATAAGAACATAAGAACAAAGGTAACTGCAGAAGGCCTATTGGCCCATACGAGGCAGCTCCTAACCACCCAATCCCATTCATATACATGTCCAACCCGCGCTTGAAACAATCGAGGGACCCCACCCCCACCATGTTACGCGGCAATTGGTTCCACAAATCAACAACCCTGTTACTGAACCAGTATTTACCCAAGTCTTTCCTAAATCTAAACTTATCCAATTTATACCCATTGTTTCGTGTTCTGTCTTGTGTTGATATTTTTAATACCCTATTAATATCCTCCCTGTTTATGTCCATTCATCCACTTGTAAACCTCTATCATGTCACCCCTAACTCTTCGCCTTTCCAGTAAATGCAACTTAAGCTTTGTTAATCTTTCTTCATATGAAAGATTTCTAATTTGGGGAATTAACTTAGTCATCCTAAGTTGGACACGTTCAAGTGAATTTATATCCATTCTATAATACGGCGACCAAAACTGATCTGCATAATCTAAATGGGGCCTAACCAGAGCAAGATATAGCTTAAGAACCACACCAGGTGTCTTGTTAGTAACGCTTCGATTAATAAATCCCAGTGTCCTATTCGCCTTATTACGAACATTCATGCATTGATCCTTTTGTTTTAAATTCTTACTAATCATAACTCCCAGATCCCTTTCGCAATCCGACTTCGCAATCTCAACACCATCTAGCTCGTATCTTATAACTCTATCATCATTACCTAGCCTCAGAACTTTACATTTATCAGTATTAAACTGCATTTGCCAATCCTTTGACCATTTCAAAACCCTATCTAGATCAACTTGAAGTGATAGCGAGTCCTCCTTCGAATTAATTTCCCTACCGATTTTCGTATCATCGGCAAATTTGCAAATGTTGCTACTCAAACCTGAATCTAAATCATTTATATATATTATAAACAACAGAGGTCCCAGGACCGAGCCCTGAGGTACTCCACTAACAACATTATCCCACTCTGACTTAACCCCATTTATACTAACTCTGTTTCCTTTGGAATAGCCATGCCCTAATCCAAGTTAATATAGCACCCCCAATACCATGAGCTTCTAATTTTTTAATTAGTCTTTCATGTGGCACTGTATCAAAAGCTTTGCTAAAGTCAAGGTACACAACATCACAATCCTTACCACTATCAACTGCCTCAACTATGCTGGAATAAAAAGTTAGCAAATTTGTTAAACATGAATATTGAATAATATTGAATATTGCAGAACTGTGTGTGAATTGCATAAAACTATAACTATACTGGCTAAGTGTTGTTCTTATAATTAATTTAATTCAATCGTTCATGCACATTTGTAATGCTCTGCATCATTGTCTGAGCAGCCTGTCCTCTTAAGTTGTCACAACATCACAAAAATGATGTACTAAATTTTCCAGTCCTAATGTAACACAGGACCCATGAATAAAAAATGCATTAGCCCATCTATTTTGTGAGCTGTTATGATTTACAATACATCATGTTTTGACCGTTAGCGATTTATTCGTCAAAATGCGATGTACTGTTCGAGAAGACAAGCTGGTTTGAGAGCTTGGCAATGCTGAGTGACTGTGATGAAAGCAAATTTATAGTGAAAATACTAAATGTTTAGTTCATTTAACGTTTCATACAACTTTTTGTAATGTTAGATATACTGAGGTAGGAGACTATAGGTAACCCCCTCAATCACCATAATTAGATTGCAGCATGCTTAGTTATTATCATTTTAGTTATATTTTTAATATAAATTTTTTTCAATAGTGTCAGATGATATATACATTTAACATGGCTATTAAACATTTTATCTCCAGGTGATAACCTAGGATGTTTTGGAGGCAGTAGAAAAAAGAAAGAGGCAGTGGGTGGGGCGGTAAAAGAGACCACCACTGGGCAGCGGACAACTGGACCTCGCACAGAACCCTTAAGGGGCATGGAACTTCTCTGGCAACCTGAGGTAGTAAGTACCCAACCCTATCCCATCCTAACAGAATCCCACACCGACTTATTAGACACAACCACACCATAACAACTTTTTGTCTTCTGAAGGGTTGTTTCAAGGTGGGATTGAATTGGTAGAGGGTTGTTTATTGGGGAGAAGTTATGCATCACTTTGTAATGGCTTCATATATTTTACATTGTATATTTTATTCAAACTGAATTGCTCTAGTGAATTGCCAATTTAAGCTGTAATTGTGCATTTATCTGTAGTTTGCAAGAACATTATAATTTTGTATCAAGTTTTAGTGCATTTTTTTGCTGTTATACACGGGGAGTATTCAATTAAGAAATTATGATTCGAGCACAATTTTTTTTTTGGCTTATGTTCTTGTTTTCTCACAAATAGCTCACTCAGGGATGACTTGAAAACACAATACTTGAGTTCCTCTTCCTTCACTTATGATTTTTATTGTAAATCTATTTGTCAATTTTTATGTAGTACACAAATGATGGGTGGCCACTTTTGACATATCAAAGCTTGTCTGTGTGTGTGTGTGTGTGTGTAAATTTTTTGGCATATGGAATTTTTAGGGTTTTATTAGTTGTATTCTCACCTTTATTTGGTGCTTCATTTTTAAATTTTTAGTATGTCATAAGTCAATATATCTGTATGCCTTGATTTTTGTTCACGCTTATTAATCATTTTTATATTATACTGTATCTGCCATGAATCATATTTATATACAGTGTTAAATTCCCCACTGCCATTCACATTTATTTTTTGCCCCTATAAGTGAGATCATTGCTGCAGAAAGTTGAGTCCTGCACTGTCCTTAGACGTTTTGCATCGTGATTGATCTTCAGGTCCAAGTGTTTAGTTTTCTCTCAGAATGTGCATGGATAAAATTGTACTTAATGTTCACGGCTCTTCAACTGCCACATGTGTTGTATATGGTTTCATGTTGTGTGTGTTTAAGTGTTGATTTAGGTGTACAGTTACATAGTGTAGTTACAGAATGAGAGCTCCGGTCATGGTGTCCTATCTTCCTAGTACACCTCATGTGGTATTTTGAAATTTGTGTGTGTGTGTGTGTGTGCGCGCGCGCGCGAGGCATTTCTTCAGTAGTCCACGATTTTGTTGCTTGTATTTGGTTTTGTCAAAAAAAGTCAACACCATAAAATCAGTGTAAATATTCAGAGCAAAATATAGCTTGAATAATATTAAAACTCCTTTGGAAAGTCATTTTTTTCCATAATAATTTTTTTTTAGATTCTTGTACAGTATATCATGTTAATCATTCTTGTATATTTCTGTGCTGATAAAGTTACTTGGTATATCATGCTTAAAAGTATGTCAATGATGTAGAACTGAAGTTTTCCTAATATTAATGTTAACCTTTACCGTCTAATAGAATCTATAAGATCAGTCCTGTTGATTTCAACGTATATAAGAGACATATGATACGACAAGGTTCATGAGCTAAACTAGATTACAAAGGAAAAATTGCAGTTGTGATTAGTTGGAGAAACTGTCCTCATCCATTCATAAATTATTGTGAATATTAGAGGAATGCCTGGTTGAAACTAAACTTTATTGATGATGATTCACCTGCAAGGGCTTCATAAAATTTTATCATAGGATTTGGTTATTCAAATGTTACAAGAGCCCCAACTCTCTCCTTACCTATTTAGTCTTTCTACAGCAATGATATGTGATCTAGCCCTTATAGTTTAGTCCCTTAAATAATTGTCCACATTAATCACAAAAGGCTATATTCCTTGTTTTATTCAGTATTGGTATACTGAAAATACTAATCTTGACTGAGAAAGATGATATTTTATACAGTATTAAGCTAGCAATGGGGTGCATTATATGTAGCACATTTTTAATATTTGAATGCTTATGTTTTAGTAAAGTTTTAAATACTTATGTATTTGAGTTGTGCATTTATCAATATAACTGGACACCACTGATCAGAATAGTCTTATGGTACAGTGTTGTTGGTACTCTAAAGTTCATGGAGATTCTTTTAAAACAGGTTCCCCAAATCTTGCTGTGCACACCTAAATCCTATTTTTCTAGATGCATATCATGTGTACAGACACCCCTGGCCACTGTCAAACATAACTTTAGTAAAGTTACAATCGACTTGAGAATGGTCCAGGACGGACCGAAACGTCGTCGTCCCTTCAATTTCTAGTGTGTGGTCTGGTCAACATAACTTTAGTAAATATATAATTATCAGTCACTTGCTGATGTAAGTGTAGCTGTGCTTCTATGATGATATTCTCAGCTAGATCTCTCTCTAGCAGATAATTAATATAAATGTATACAGTCATAGTGCAATACAAAATGTTTGTTTCCAGTTGTCACTAAGGATGTGCTCACATTGTGAAGCATAATAACTCAAATGAGGTGTCCAGACACGATGTAAATGACATGAGTTCGTACATTCATTTACATGAGTTTTACAGTAGATTTTAAAGACTTAATTAGTATGCTTACCCATAATAAAAGTACAGAAATGATTTCTTATACAATATTAGCATCTTAGTTTTTGTACCAAAATTTCTTGTGCCAAGTTTTTCAGTTGCAATGTACTTAATTGTTTTTGTTTTTGAGAATTATTTTATAAGTATTAATGGAATACTGTAGTTATGTTGAGCTTATCATGTTGCATGCAATTTTAGTTAGAACACTTAGGCTTTTAAATACTGCAGCAATAAGTGAATTTTTATAGACAGTTATTTACTTATTTGCTGCCTATGATAGTCTTACCTAGATGCCTTCATTATTAAAGTAAAATTAAAATTGTCATAGATTTGTTGACATAATTTCATGAAGCAAGTGCATGCTTCTGATCCCTAGTTACTGTCTGCAACAGGTGGTAGGACCATATCTGGCATTACTCTCCGACTGTAGTAACCCAGAGACCTTGGAGGCCGCTGCTGGAGCGTTACAGAATCTTGCCGCCTGCTATTGGCAGCCGAGTATAGATGTGAGAGCTGCAGTAAGAAAAGAAAAGGGGTTACCTATATTAGTAGAATTATTGAGGATGGAAGTGGACAGAGTGGTGTGTGCAGTTGCAACAGCCCTCCGCAACCTTGCCATCGACCAGAGAAACAAAGAGCTTATTGGTAAGAAAATTTGTACAAGTTATGTGAAGCTTATAAACCCTATCAGCATTTTATAAAATATTGTTGACTAAATGTGATGCATGCTTGGTTATATGATGCATGAAGTGTTTTTAGTTTAAAACCAGTAAACCAATAATGAATTCATATGTATAGTTTTTGAAGCATAGATTTCAATGTTGTTAGGAGGTTAATAAAACAAAGCATTTTGAGATAGCAGACACTGATGAGGATTTGGAGGGCAGACTACAGATAACAGCATTTTTTTTTTTTTTGGCACACAAGAGTAAGGAAGAAATCAAGGGAAGCATTATTGTGGTGGGATAGGACACAAGACATACCCTGTAAAGAAATAATGTAACTCATAAATGCTCTATAGATAAAATGTTGTCAAGATAACATAGGAAGATGTGTTAAAAAGATTAATAACAAGTCTAGTTATGATGTAACTAATGAAAATTTTAGAATGGAATTGGGTGAAGATAGTACGGCAAATATCTGAGGTTATCTCAAGAAGATAACATCACCGTTTCTTACATTACTTCTAGCAGCAGCTTCATCCTTACAAGAAATATATAGTATATTTAATACTAGAGAAATATATCGGGTTGAATAATACATTTTATAGTATCAGATAAAAAATAGTAACTAATGATTCTATACTAGAAATTGATATCAGCAAGGAATTTGTAAGCAAGTTGAGCTGTTTCGAAACAAAGTAGGCATCATAAATAAATGTACCTACTTGCAATGTAGTGTGTGATTTGTTTAAAAAGTTTGTGATTCTTGATGTGAGTGCAAGATGTGACAGTGTAGTGTTCTGGGTATCAATTTATTTTAAATAAATTCCATCCGTAAAGCATGTCTCATTTTTTTTTCTATCTGATTGGATAAAAAAAAAATATTTTTAATGAAAATACTTGTTTAAATTTATTTTCCTCATTTGACCTAGCATTGAAAAAATGTATATACTTTATACACTACTGTGTTCCTGAGAAAACTTTATGTTCACTCCTACAGGTAAATACGCAATGAGAGATTTAGTTCAAAAATTGCCATCTGGAAATACCCATGACAGTGGCACCAGTGATGAAACAATTGCTGCTGTTTTAGCCACTCTGAACGAGGTTATAAAAAAGAGTGCAGAATTTTCAAGATCACTATTGGATGTCGGAGGTGTAGAAAGGCTGGTTAACATGACGCGGCATCGAGGCCGTTACTCCGTTAGGGTTGTTAAATTTGCCTCACAGGTGAGTCATTTTTTTAACTAGAACAATATTATTATTGCAAAGTTTGGCTTTGTATTTTGGATTTATGTAATTGGGGATGTATTTGAGATACTTGTTGGGGCAGCCCATCCTCCTGTTTAGGTAGTGCTTAGAGTAACGATGAGGACCATTGTACGTATATTGACGTAAAAAGGCAATTAGAAAGTTGAAATCGGTACTACTGAATTTGGACAAACCAGAAAAGTTTTTGTACTGATGTTGAAAAGAAAACGTAACTTAACCTAACCTTCCTAGGCCTAATACATGCTAACTGATGCCTAATATAGTACATATGCTATACTAGGCCTAGGAATATTTAGGTTTAGTTTTTAGCCTTATTATTTTTGGACTATAAAGTGAATAGTACCAAATTCTGTCTTAATTGTCCATTACGTCTATCTACAACGGTCTATCTTGAGGTTATCTTGAGATGATTTCGGGGCTTTAGTGTCCCCGCGGCCCGGTCCTCGACCAGGCCTCCACCCCCAGGAAGCAGCCCGTGACAGCTGACTAACACCCAGGTACCTATTTTACTGCTAGGTAACAGGGGCATAGGGTGAAAGAAACTCTGCCCATTGTTTCTCGCCGGCGCCTGGGATCGAACCCAGGACCACAGGATCACAAGTCCAGTGTGCTGTCCGCTCAGCCGACCGGCTCCCTACGTCTACACAGTAATTACAAAAAGTACTACAGTATCTAAATAGGAGGATGAGTTGGTTTGGGGTGTGGAATGTGTCTTCAAAAATGTAATGCCCAGAATTGTAATGTTAATTTTATAATGTACTGTAAGTATGTTGTTTACATTAAAGTGAAGACTGGATTTTTTTTTTTACAGTTTTTATGAAACGACTCTTGTGTTAAAGTTTATATGACATGAATGAAGTGGTGTTTGACTTAATACAGTACATGTAGTTGGTCCTTGATCTGGAAGTGTGTTAGAAGAATCTTAATTCATTAATTCACATTAGTTGATAAATGTGAGGCTTAATAAAAAGGAATGTTTAGTGAACAGTTTCAACTCGTTATAAAATGATACAAAAACCCGTGAATGTGAATTCATTTGGGTGACTAATTTGTATTACCGAATTCTTAAAGTACAGTATATAATTCATATCAAGGGTTCTTGTACATCCAGGCATAGAAGTTGTCTGTGTCTGCACCCTCCTGTGGAAACAAAAACAAAAATTGTGGATTTGGTCATTATTTTAGATTCTTTTGTTTGTTTCACGGTTAATACTGTACATGGCATAACAAAATAAATTTTGTATTTCATCATCACTTTTCTTCATAAAATGGCATGAGTTCAGGGTAAAAGTTGACCATATTCCAGACCTTCATTTGGAGACATGGCAGCAATATAGTATATAGCTATAGTATATAAGCACACGGAACTTGCTGGTACAATATAGTACCAGCAAGTTCCGTGTGCTTATATTGGCCTTTGATCCAAATAAAAAAAAAAAAAACTTCTAAAGTCTTGTTAACTTACCCATTTCACTCTATTCTCTCAATTTGTCTGTTATAGAAAATTATATATACTGTATATATATTGAAGGCAACCAAGAAAACTTGATTGAAAATTGGTAATGTATAGTAAATACAAAAAATATGTTTTTCTACTGAATGGGAAAAACAGATAGGGGAAATATTTGTATACTGTACCATAATAGTAATTCCTGCAAGTGTGAAAGCATTAATATTGATAGTACAGCCTCTAGAAATACCTGTTTGTGAGCCAGAATACCAACCTTAAGCGATTGCCAGCAAAGTATGCACTTGAAGTACTGGTACTTTAATTTTAAGAATTGTTATAGGAATGGGAAGTTTGAAAGTTTTGTAAAACATTTCTCTCGTAAATTGAGAGCTGTATTTTGTGATAATTACCAAAGTGTAATTACCTAAGTGTAGTTACAGGGTGAGAGCTATGCTTGGGGTGTCCCATCTTTTCAGCACTCTTTTTGTCCAACAATGCTTTAAAATTACTGACAGTTTTTGATGTAACACTGCAGGTGCTGTTCTCTATGTGGGGCCATCAGGAATTACGTGAAGTGTACAAAAAGGCGGGCTGGAAGGAGCAAGACTTTGTAAGTAAGAGTGTTGCTGCACGTAATGCTGCTTCAGGTGGTGCCAATTCACCAACAGCTAATAATACCCTCAACCGGCCCATGGCCTCTCAAGGTGGCACTAGGTATGAAGATAGAACTATTCAAAGGGGACAGGCGAAAACTCACCAACGATATGCACAGGTCGGTTTGAATTCACTGTAATTCCAATTTTGTAATACTGTTGTGTTTGAACGTAAAACTCTCTTCAGGCATTTACATCACTGATACTTGTACTGTGTAGATTTAATTTTTAATATTAAGACATTAACATTTAGTAGTATGTATATGGAAGTCATTTATGTTTTTGTTTTGGAAGGGGTTATTGTACCATGGAACCATCACTTAGGGTAATAACATTGTATGAAAATTTTTATAACCTCAAGCATAAAAAAAAATATATACATATCGGGTCCAGATGCTTGTTTGGAAGATCAGTAGACCTTACTAAACATTACATGATTTGGAAACTTTTTCTAGTCACCTGAAATTTGGCAATAGGACCAAAACTGAGATTGTCTCGGCAAAAGGTGTAATGTTTGTGGAAGGGTTAAGTGGTGGTATGAGGCATGAAATGACCGAAATCTAACAAACGATTTTGTTTCCGATTTTAATTCTCTTATAACTTTCAGGGTCAAGAATTGCCGATGGCAGATATGGGGTACGGCAGCAGTGGTGGGATGGGTCCTCCAACTGGCGGGGTAAGACTGTACCCACCTGTGCAGGTAGGTGACCTCTCGCACACCAACACCACCACCCACTCGCACAAGTAGCACTTGGTTCTTTCTCGTACTAATATTTCCAAGTGGCATTGTAATTTCAGATGTAACTGAGACTATGAGGTTCTTACATTAGAAAGTTAAAAAAAAGTACAGTATATAACTGTTAATGTATTAGTGTAAATATTTGTTTAAAATTTCAAAATAAAGGAGACCTCATTTGAGGCATTTCTTGAGTAAATTAGCTGCTGTCATTTTTGTGGCTGCAAGATGACCTGGGGCTTTGAAGTGACTCATTGATATTGATGTAATTATAAGATGGTGTTTATTTAAACAAGGTAAACACCAGATCAATTAACACCATTAACTCAGCATGTATGATGTTTTTGTTTGTTTCATTTAAGTAATTTGCTTTGAATAGCATTATAATTTCTTTATTATTTTGTAATTCAATTATTTCTGATTTTACTTTGAACACTGCATTTCTTGACATAATATAGGGTAAGCCCTCCATATGACATATTTATTTTGCCTTGTTTAATTTTCTGCAACTCTAAAATAAAGGTACAGTAGAAGTTTTAAGCTTTTCTTAGTAAACATTATCATCAGATATTCATGTAAAGTTTTATGAAGTTTTTGATGCAAATCTTGTAGTGTATAGTGTTAGTCTGTTTAAAAGGCCTGTTCAACAAAGCTCCCATTTTGAGTATCGTAACATTTGGTTTCATTGCCATATACTAGCAGGAGGAGCTTATATATGCATTAACTTAAAAATTGCTATCTGAAACTCTATAAATCTTTAATACAATTTTTTGTTAATTTTATAATTTAATTGGAGGTTAGTTACTCGTTGCTTTCTATAAGTTAGGATTTTCGTTATTTTTTTAACTATTTAACCAAAAATGTGTGTATCGTTAAAAATTATGGGCTTACCCTACAACATACTTTTTCTATTGTTGTTGTTGATGTAACTGGTGATGGTGTTGGTGTGTGGTGCATGAGGGCGGGCCCAGCAGCTGGCCTGCTCTGTGGGTTGCATGCTCTCACTAACGTCACCACCTGCACTCTTGCATGATCTTAAATGCTGCACTCTTGAGTTTTAAAGGTGTTGAACAAATGCCCGCTGTACAATTGATGAGCCCCCATGGCTTCATCATCTGTCCAAGTAAGTTGTTAAACATTGTTGTCAGTCTACAGTACATTTGAATACATGTCTAGTCTGATGATGAAATGTCATTTTAGAAATTTACATGAGAGCATGCATTCTGTGAGAGGTTACCTTTGTTATATATTAATAAATAATAGATCAGTTAGTCTTTAAATTTAGTTTAACACTTGAAATACATCTGGCTTGTACACAATGAAAAATATAAAGTAAACATAATGTATGTTTACTTTATGTGGGTATGTGGGCCTGCGGGCCGCTCCAAGCAACAGCCTGGTGGACCAAACTCTCACAAGTCGAGCCTGGCCTCGGGCCGGGCTTGGGGAGTAGAAGAACTCCCAGAACCCCATCAACCAGGTATCAACCAGGTATAAATATCACTGATTGCAACTGCATGGACAAAGATTAAATAAGTTACAAAATAAAAGCAAGGAATACAAGATGTGTTATCTGATACCATAACCCAAAAATGACCTGTCATAACAAGTCGCTGAGAGTTGGGTTATTGTACTTGTGTGGAGCACCTGAGCGAGACTGCAGGTCGTGGCTCGGACACCTGCTATATATACAGTACCTGGAAACCAGACTTCTAGGCAGTGACGTCATATGTGTCGACGGGAAAACTGGCAGACTAACCAGCTATAGCATGGCAGGGGTGGTGCATAGCCCTGACCAGTCTTACACTATCATGTTACTTACGACACTATAATTTATTTACATAAACAAAAGTAGTACAATATTACATTGTGTAATCGATGAATACAGCAGTAAAGAAGTTATTACCCAACATTTGAAGGGCACTCTCCTACACTCTGGCCTAGGGTAAGGGTGTTCACTCTCTTATGCCCCACTTAGATTTCATTGTGATTTGGGTGTGGCATAAAAGTGAACATTATTGCTGTAAACCAGAGTGTAGTTGGGTTGACTGAAAAAAAACATGGTTGGGCTCTGGTTTGGGGCCTCCAGAACTTTCCAGTGAATTCAGTAGAATTCCGGACTTCAGTACCATCATGGCCGAGTCGGTTAAGGAATCGCCACAACTTGAGTTCATCACACTATTGCCTCAAAATGATTTTTCATATTTATTATATATACTGTGTGTACTTACCTAGTTGTGCTTGTTGGGGTTGAGCTTCAGCTCTTTGGTCCTGCCTCTCAACTGTCAGTCAACTGGTGTAGAGGTTCCTGAGCCTATTGGGCTCTTATCATATCGCATTCCAGGTTTGATTCTCAACTGATGCATCTTTAGTCGAGCCTAGCTGCAGGCCTGGCTCAGGGAGTAAAACTCCAAGAACCCTCTCAAAGTATACCCAAGGTATACATGCAAATGAAATATAAAGACTATGTCTCCAATACAGGAATAAGTGCAAGAAATGCTAGCCACTTACCTGTATTTATTCTGCAGTCTCTGCAGAAATCGGCTATTGAATAGATACTAGGTGAGAATTGAGAAAGGGGTCTCGACTGAGATTTGAGTGACCCAGGCCAACAGTGTGTGTGGAGGGATAGCAGGGAAATGGTTGTTTGTTTGTTCAGTCTTTAAGAGTGATTGTTTGGTTTGCATTCACATTGTTTGCTCAACATAGCTCAACTCATTGCATCAAAATAGAAAACCAATTACAGTATTATGAATCTAGTGCATTCAGTTGAATTTTGCAGCAAGAGAGTTAAAAATACATGAAAAGGCTGAATAATAGCAACTAATGTAAAGAATATATCCAAGAATGATGAAATGGTGGAGCCCAGAGCAAAGTGAAAAGTGGAATATTGGTGAGTATTAGCAGTGTGATGCTGTGAGAGAGATGGATCATTTGTAGACACAGATTATGAGGTGTTTAGTGATTGTGCAGTTTGTGTATTGTATTTCACACTTGCATTACAGGCAGGTAAGAGAAATGCTGCGAGCTAATTTGATAAATTTAGATAAAAGATAAAAAGCACTAATTTGTTTGTGTTGTGTACAGATTTAAATTAAATGTTCATCTTACTCGTATTTTGAAAAATGCTGTTCTGAGTCATTGAATAAGATTTATTGTATATGACAGTTTTCTAGGCATAATATTCCAGGCAAGCATTAAGTGGAAGCAGTTTTAAGAGGATGCATAAAATTAAAGTAGAGCTTCCATGATGCATCAGTTTCAAGTGTAGCCCCTGCAGAATGTACAATGTAGCTCAACCTGCACATTTCAGCATATGTCAGTTAACGATAAGCATGGATGGGATAGACGTGTGTGTGTAAGCATAATCCACCCCATTTACAATGGGAGAAGTTAAAAGAACGTTACATAATGGTAGTATGACATCTCAAAGATAGCGAGCAACATTATTTTTATTGTGAAGCCTTTGAGAAATTACTTGGTGAATAAATAATGTAATATTAATATATATTTACTGGTATACTGGGAGAAAATTTCCTGTTAAATGTATTAAGGATTGGGGGTTGTTCTATAAGGATGATGTTTAAATAATGTTTCATGAATTCCATGAAGACAATACATTTTAAAGTTATTGTTTGCAGAATTTATAGGAAGTTGACATTGTTCTAAATAAAGAATATTATGATGGCTTAAAAATTAGAGTAGCACAATTTTATTTAATTGATATTGGTTTTGAATATTATGAATCATCATTTATAGGAATAACAACACCTTGTATTAGAAACATTTTGAAACTGTAAGACGTTTATAATTTCCTCCTTTATTGAACAATTATTTGATTGCATTCTATATGATTCAAGTACAGAGGAAAGAGGTAAAACAGTGACCACAAATATATATTAATGTAGATGATATATTAAATTTATTGACAGGTAGAAACTTTATTTTAGAAAGAAATCTAAACTTTTAAGAATCATAAATCAAATTTAGCTTGTGTCAAACATTAGGGTGAATTGTCCAAGTAAGGCTAGGTAAGGCTTGAGTGTGCACTGTAAGTTGCTTGATGCTCGTGCTACACCACAGGTGTATTGGCTTAACCCATATTTCTCTCTCTTCCTCCATAGGATATTGGAGTTCCTCAGCACTAACCCAGCGCTCATGTAATGGTTGGTTAGTTGAGTGGTTGGTTGGTTGGTTAGCTTCCAATTTCCTTTTATTGTAGTCCTTTGTGGTTTCTTGCTCTTTCTGTTGTACCTAAATATTCTTGAAGCTCTTGTATAATACTTAATCTGTATACATACAGTCAGTTGACATAACATTTGTAGATACTAATTTTGTGACTAATTTTGAGAATATTTATGTAAAGAATAAATCATACTAAAATTTCTTATTAACATCTTGTAACTATTTAAGTAAATTTTAACAATGTAATATGCTATAACAATTCTAATATTAGCTTACTGTAGAAATGCCATGTTTTGTCATATTCATATAATGAGAAAAATTGTGTATATAAATCTGTGCAAAATCAATGACTTTTTATATTTTGACAGTTGATAGAAATTTAATAGTTGCTTCTTCCTAGGGCAAACCAGGGGAACCAGTATATGCCAAGGTGAATAGGGACAAGAAGCGTAATCGACAGTATGATGGTCACGGTCCACAATATGGATCGTTGGGTGGAGCTGACGACTGGGGAGGGCCAGTTTACTCGGGTTCCCCCGCATCATCTCCCAACTTTAACAACAGCTCAAATATGAACAACAATAACAACAACAACAACAATAACAACAACAATAGCAGCAATGCCAGCAACAACAATGGGGTGCTTCTAGATAAAGGAGAGGGTCAGGCAGGAGATTCTTGGGTGTGAACTCTTAGATACTGTGGTGGACATGTCCCTGCTGCTCAGTTGTACATCAGGAAATGGAGCTGATCATCTGGCTGCCTTTCCCATGCATGTCCTGCTGCGCACTTACTTTCCAATGAGGTGCCACACAAGATTACAAGATGGTTATGTTCACTGTTGGAATTTTCTTCCACACTCAATATCCTGTTACTCAGTGTGACTTAAGAACAAGTTGCAAAGGGTGATAATAATAATTACAGTAATTCATCTTTTATGGTGTTATACAAAGTGAACTTTTGAGTGTGACTGCTGATGTTTTGTCTGTTACATTGATGTTGACGCTCGTTGTGCATGTTACGTGAACACTAGTTAGTGACAACTCAGTTCTGTTAAACTTCTTACATGATGTGTGATGGGGAAAAGGCAAAAGCTCAATTTGATAAGCATCCCTATGATATATTTTATAGAAGCACACGAATGGTGCCAAGAAACTTTATTACTTTGATACCTGTAAAGACATTATTGTATCAATTATTAATCATAGAGTGTTTATATACCTAAGCAACAAATTTGCTAATGGATGATTGGAGCAGGTCATGCTCACAGCTGCTCTTTGTAGACAGTTAATTTTCTACTGTTTCGTACTGACAATCCAAAGTGTGACCTTTGTGTTGGTTTGTGAGGAGTCAACCTGGCTCATAAACATTGATATGCGTGCGCGCTCGTGCACACACACACACACACACACACATACACACATACCATAGTCTGAACAGTAGTAGTGTGTTTGTTTATTCTCTTGTGGTGGAGCATCACAATGGCTGAAACTTAGCAAGGCTGACTATGCCAGCACAAATTATAAGCCAGGTGTTTACAAAGAGGACAAGCATGAACTGAGTGTGTGTCAGAACCATAGATGGATGGAGAGAGGGTTGCATGTGAGGCTTTGGTGCAAAGATGGTGTTGCAGTGTTCAATTCCACAACAAATGCACTGCTCTTGGTCATATTATAGTGAATAGGTTGTTTATTGAGTAGAGGTTAACATTTATTGTATTGCCGTGCCTCCTGCCGGTCCTAGGAGTCTGATGCTTTGTAGAAGGTCAGTGTAACCTTTTAACAAGACCTTCTCCAAATACCTTTCTACCTCCCTAATTTCTTCCAGGTTCCCAAACTCTTCTCCCTGGTAGGAACATGCAGCTAGACATCTAGTTCCTTTTACCTTTCACAAAGGAAAATTTTGCTTTGTATAATACACAATCGTATAGGTTTTATAATTACAAATATTTTATAATGTGCACGGGGTCAACTGAACTTTGAGTAGCTACTGTGCTGTCATGTGTTTGTGTAATATATCTTGTAAGATGAATGGTCATAAATGCAACAAATTATTCTATAGAACACTTCATCCTATCTCAACTCATTGTGATAAATTTTAAAATTTTACTTAAGCAATTCACTTAACTCGTCTCAAAACTGCTTTATATGGTAAGCCTTTTCAAGTTTTTGTTAATCGTTTTAAATTTATTTTTAGCATTTTATCAGACTTGCACGTGCAATATTGCATACTTTTGCAGTGTTGGTTGTTGGCAGCAGAGGTGACACTAGCAAGGCTGTGTGATCCCAGGAACTTTCCTCTGCTTCGCCACCCTACAGTCTTTATCATTCTCAGGCTGCTATGACTCTTATGGGTTACCTTGATGTTCATATGTTGAAATAAAAATTTTGTTAAAAGATACTGTTGAATCCAAATGTAGGATTGTATGATAAGATGCTGTTGTATTGTGAGGAAGCCCAAGAGTCAGATCAGCACTGGCCAGCTCACTTTAGGTTGTCTCACATTCCAGGAGTAGTTTAGGTGATGCACACTCCAATTCAGAGAGGTAAGTGTTGACATGTGACTTTGATTCAAAGTTACATGTAACTTGTGGCAGAGGCAGCAGCAGGACACTGGACAGCAGCTATGAGGAGGATTGTGTTAAATTGTGTTAGCATGTAACCTTGCACACTCATAGGTGTAGGAACTCATGTGACACTGTATCCTCAGGGTGAGGCTCGACACTTCCTCCTGTTCTATCGGTATTGTCTAGTGCCAATCAGACAGCTCATGTCAACCAAGTCTGTCAGCTCAAATGGAGGGGGGCGGATCATCTCTACCCAAATCCGCCTACTTTTCAAAGGAAATTTCTGACATGTTTGTGTATATTTTCATTAGCAAATTTTAGACAGTGTAGTGCAGTTCATGTCGGATCATATAGCTGGGAAAGCCAGTTGGAATATGGGGTCACAATGTATCGGTAGACATCCCATCTCTTTTTAGACATTTTTGATGTTCATTACAAACATGATGCTTTTTTTGTACACTAAATATTTCCCTTCTATGTCCTGTGTAGAGTCTGCTGTTACACTCTTGTCTGATGAGCATTTACTTTCATTTGTCAGCTTGAAGCATTTTGCAAAGAATACGGCAGTGACGAAGATGTTATTGTTATGCATAATTCGCACAGATCTATGTTTGTCTTGCCTTGATGGTTGCTTACGTTTATTATGTTGGTTAATATATGCCTTATTTTATTTTCACATGATTGAGTATTCAGTAACAAAGGATTTCTAGTAAATGATATTGTATTGGGTATTTATACAATAAAGAGATAAAGTTTATAATTAATCTTATTTTTCACATACTGTAGACAACAACAAAGAAAGAAATGTATAATTATGATTGCTTATTATTAGCCAATTTTACATGTGTATAGTATCTAAAGCTTTTCTTACATGTATAGCATACATAGCCTTCCCGGTTTGGTGCCTTCTTTTGATAATTACTTACCTACATGTATAGCAGGACAATGAATGTATAGCCATATAATATGTATTGTGTAGATACACATAAGTACAGTACTGCCATACAACATGTGCAGTTAAACATGCATAGCAATGCAACATTTTGTAGATATACTGTACATAGGTGTACTGTACAGTCATACAAAAGAATTATAATATATTAAACATGCATGGATTCAAATTTTCTTGTTTCAGAGATGGTAATAATGGTTCACAGAAAAAAAAGTATCAAGTTAGTGGCTGTCAGAAATTGCAAATTACTACTACTACCCAAGATGCTAAAAGTTGCAATGTTACTATTACCCAAGATAATACTTGAAAGTTGAGGAACCCATATGTTTGTATATTCTAAAAGTAGCTTGTAATAGCACTGAGACCAATCAACAAGAACAGCCAAATTAGTCAAAACAGTGAGCCTTAAACTCCACAGATTGAAAGGTAAATGACAAGGTATTTGAATAAGATGTCTCAAAGCACGTGGAGCCGGTTGGCCGAGCGGACAGCACGCTGGACTTGTGATCCTGTGGTACCGGGTTCGATCCCGGGCGCCGGCGAGAAACAATGGGCAGAATTTATTTTACCCTATGCCCCTGTTACCTAGCAGTAAAATAGGTACCTGGATGTTAGTCAGCTGTCACGGGCTGCTTCCTGGGGGTGGAGGCCTGGTCGAGGACCGGGCCGCGGGGACACTAAAGCCCCGAAATCATCTCAAGATAATCTCAAGGGAAGCTGTCCTTAGATTTAAGGACACCAAATACTTAATGAAGTAAAACATTAATTAAAAGTCTTGTAACCAAAAGTAGCTTACAAGCAACAAATGCAAGAGTATTACATAGGTATTTGGTAAGTGGCCATAATTAAATACTTGACCTTTGGGGATGTGAAATTGAGGGACCCAGTTTGTAACTTTTGTTATGACAAGTTCTTGACAAATATTAAAAGCCACAAACATTATCTCTTTGTAGTATTTATTAGGCTTTGCTGTTCATCATAAAATGGCATTATGGAAAGTATTCCAGTTCACATTGCAATTAGGAAAGAAGTGAAAGTATGGACAATGTTGCAAGAAAGATAAAATTCTAGATAACATGAACGTTTCAGACGAGCTAAGTTAATTTTTAACTTTTTATGGCACTTGTATACTAGGTTGGAGTAACATATATATATATATATGTATGTATGTACATACTGTATTAACAACCCAAATGCTATCTACCACTATTCTTAACATGGATGGCTACTACAAAAAAAAAAAAATACAGGCATCAAATTTGACCAGCCTATGGCCTGCCTTTTATAATATGAAATAGAAAACATCTTTGGTTCTGTTACATATTGACAACATAAGGCTCACTCATGGGTGTTTAATGGAATGAAAATGTTGATAGCAAACTGCATTGTTCTGCTTGGTCATCCAGCTCATGATTTTCAGGATAACTGAAAATTTTGCCTCCTCACTGGTCCTATATAATATGCTACTGAAAGGACAAGGAAGAAATATGATGAATGCAATGAAACATTCATGAAGATAATAGAAACTGTGGCCAAAGTGGCAAGGAGAATTGGAGCAAAAATCCAAATTCTTTGGGATTTTAACCTCAGGGAAATAAACTGGACAACAAAGAATCCTCATGGGGAAGATGAAACGTAGAGAGCAGGATTTGTGGACACTGAGGAAAAAAACTTCCTGTGACAGCACATAACCAATGAGAGGGAGGGAAGGAGGTAATCTACCAGCTACCCTAGACCCAAAATAAAAAAAATACTCAGATAACTTGTATTCAAATATGAGGTATCACTAGGAGCCAGTGACCACTGCATAATCTTGTTTGATTACATTGTAGAACAAAAAGTTGAAAACAAAAAGAGTGCACGAGGATTAGAGATTACAGTAAATGGTTAAATGGGAAACTGAAATGTAATGAAAAATGGCAAAGGAGATGATGGAAGTTAAAACACACACATGCAAAGGCGCACTGGAACAGTTAATACCTCTTAGGAGGGTAGTGGATGAATAAAGGCTAACCCCATGGTTCAACAGTTTAAGCAGGAAAAAGAATACAAAAAAAAGGCATGGGGAAAACTCCATGCAAAGACATAGATATAAAGGCAAATAGGGAAGTGCTTAAAAGAGAGCCAGAAATGAGTTCACCAGAATCAGGAGTTTAGCAGAGCAGCAATTTCAAAATGACTGACAAAACCAAAGTGCCAACTTATGCATCTCTCTTTCCCTCTTTTTTTTTTTTTCCCCTCCCCTCCTTTAAATCAATCTCTCTCTCAGAAACTCAGAAAATGTAATAGTAAAAAAAAATTATTAACATATTTAGGTATATTTGCATTTATGCAGCTACATAATGTGTGTCAAGACTAGCTATGTGATGCTAAAAAAAAATCCTAGTCTTACAGGATGAATAGTCATAAAGGGCAGATTACAAAGTACTGAAACTGCTAAATACAGTAACTCAACAAAAAAAACAACCTCTATTCAAAACTTTATGAAAATTGTTTAAGGAAGAGGGTGGGTTGGGGTAGGGGGGAAGTATTGCTATAGATGCCAATATTTTGTAGCGTGGCACTAGTGCCATACCCCCAACTAGCCCTTGATACTCCAATCCCCTGCCCTATGAATCATCATGGAAAGTTTGTGAGACTAGCCCCAAGCATTTGACCTCCAACTTAGGACAGACAGGCAGGCAGGCAAACTGACATTATCATTAATATATATATAATTTGATACAGATTATGATTTATAACTAATGGGCATTATTGTTGATAAATATAGTCCAAATTAAAATATAAAATGACATTCAAGTAAGTTTTACAAAACCAATTGAATTGAAAACAAAGATTAGTTTTTACCTAGTTTACCAATCAACTTCCAGCCTCAAGGAAAGCATAGGAGTTGCTGTATGATTCTTGATTTTATTTTTGTTTTGGAAAAGCACTCTTAGACCACATGAACCTGCACACCACAGGTCGACCTTCACTTGTCGAGTTAAGCGTCCCCTTCACTCGTGAGTGTACTTTCATCTTCCAGTGATTTGACAATGTGCGGGGAAACCCATGGTTACATCCTCGTCCATGTGCCCGGGGGCGCTTGACCCACCCGGCCTCACACCGGTGAGACACCCGCCGGACTCCGGCTGTGTTGTGAGAGCCTGAGATGTTGGAGAAAGAGAGACCTGGGTGCCGCCGGATACCCCTCTGTTATATCCAAATTACAGAGGATCTGATTGCAATGATTTCATTACAAGAAACAGCCACCAGAGAAACGTCAGCGTGTCCTCTTAACAAACGGTAAATATTACTTACACCTGCACTAAACACAAAATAGTGGAAGTATCAATTGTTTTGCACCAAATGTCTAATACAATAAACATACCAATCTGGAACAGTAGGAATAGGAAGATCAGTACGGTACGGTTCGATTCCGGCAGCAGGACGGACATTTCAGCTCTGGTTCCTTTCACCTGATGCTTCTGTTCACCTAGCAGTTGTGGGTTGCATCTGTGTTAGGTCAGTCTGTCTGTGGGGTGGGGGATGGGGGCTCGAATAACAGGCTTTCTGTCGCCTCCACAAGAAACGGGTAAGTTTTTGCTAAATTTGCAATTTTTTAACGTCAGGCTCCAATGTGTCATTAGGCCCAAATTTTAATATTATCACTTTTTAATCAGAAATAAATGGTTGGCCGCATTAACATTCCTTGGGCGATCTTCTTGTATTTTATAACGTAATTTTCACCACTCCAAGGCTATAGTGGAATGATATGACTAGTTCATATATAAATGACTTATGAAACTGCATTAATGAAGGAATGTTGTCTTCTGAGGATCTTGTAGAAAGTTTATTATTATAATAACAATAATAATAATTATATGTAGTGTAATATGCCCGTAGAGCTGCATAAGTGGACTAACTCGAGCATCATCCATTCAAAATCATCTCTCTACTCCACCCTTCAAAATGTATACCCGAAGGTTTATACGTAAATAAAGGAATTTCTAAATTAAATATAACAAAGAAAATACTAAGCGAAAAGATAATAATGTAATCACAAATCTTAAATTAATCAAATAAATATTCCACATTATTAAATTATATAGTGTTCAAATAATTAATTCCTGATAACCTCCAATCCATAATTAAGCCAATATATTTTTTTAATAAAAACTAGGCTGTATATTATTTTTGTAAATATCCTGATCATATTGAAAGCCGACTCGCATCTTAATTAAACTCATAATGCGAGCAAAATATAAGAAAAAACTTCCATTTTCCAGTGGCCGGGCGGCGCCGCCAACCCTTCAACGGATGTGAAAGTTGGCGGCGCCTGATGCACGATAACGCCACCACAGGACTGCTCTTGTTACCGCATCATGGAAAGTAATTGTTAAATGGAGTAATTAACAAAAGCAAACACGATTGATATTAAAGATAGTCGAGTTTCACATAATTTGGGAAAATTCGCGGGTAAAATTGAGCGATTCAAGTTGAGTTACCACCATGGGTTGAACTGGATAATTACGTCTATAATGACGTTTGTGCAAAATATGTACAAACTTCTTTACTGTTCATGTGTTTAATATGACAGTAATATGTGCAAATGTTACTATAATATCCTAGATATGTGGGTTTACTGACGGTATTTCCGACAAGACAACTGGAGAGAGAGACTGTGAGGGAGAGAGAGAGGGAGGGAGGGGGAGACGGTGGCTGGAAGCGTGCAGACGCCGCCACCGGTCAGTGTGATCAACGACACTGTGCTTGCAAGGTGCCTGCATCCTGCACCTCCACACACAACCCTCTGATCAACGGTACTGTGCTGCGAAGGTGTCTGCATCCAGCGCCGACATCCACCACCCCGCCCCATCTCTTGCTGCTGCTGGTACATTTACACCCTCGTTACACCGGTTAGTATAAATATTCCTTTATAATACTCAGGTTTTCAATATATTTGAAAGTAACTATTATGTCTGTTTTTGGTATTGGTAAAATTGGAAGTGTTAATGCATACGAAATATATATATATATATATATATATATATATATATATATATATATATATATATATATATATATATATATATATATATATATATATATATATATATATATATATATATATATATATATATATATATATATATATATATCGTGTTTGTAGTCATGGTATATGTTTATTCGCAAACTTTGGATAGATAATGGGGTTGTCTTCATGAACACGAGTGGATAAAGTAGTTGGAGAACACACTAGGTTACCTCATATCGTAATCTTAAGGGCCTATGGATTGACTATTCAATACTATAATGTTGATGAGTATGACTTTTCCTTTTCAAAGTCTCTGTGTTGAAGGCTAACGCTCAGGATTTAGTATAATTCGTTTATAGCTTATTATAAGTTAACGGTAGCCCAGCTCGCTTCTCTAAACTCTATCATTTGTCTGGTGGGCGTTTCTTTCCGCCCATATGCATGTCATATCTAAACAAATCACAAATATTTATATTTTTGACATTAAAAAAAAATTGACATTTGAGATTTGTGATATTTTGGACATTTGACAGGATCTCACGATCCTGTCAGACCTGACAAGAAATAAAGGTGACTAAATCTAGTTCAATTTCATATTTGTTAAATGCTGATTTAGGATAAGTTAGGATACGGGTACTAAGACCATCCTCCTAAGGTTTCCCAAAGTGGGTGAGCGCGGAAGAGCACCATCTTAGCCGGAACGGGCTCACCATAGCCCGTGCTACTTGGAACTTTTTGTTCCAGGTAGCAAATCTTAAACATCATCTTGGCTGGAGGGAAATGTTTGCCTCGGCGACTTGCCTAAACACTAGTCATAATAATAATAATCATAATATCTAGCAATAAATAGCTTTCTAAACCCACATCTCAAATCTACAATAATCATCTCTCAAAGTTCATTTCATACAAAGAAGTAATTACGGACGTTTCAAAATACAAATTAACTCTGTAACATTATATATCTTATTTAAGTTAGTTATAAGTTAGTTTAAGTTTACTCAGGATGAGTGGCGCTGCTCAATAAACTCGCCCCTCGGGGCAATTTTTTTTTTGCCTATACAAATGTTTATGTTTATATAAAAACATAATTAAATTTACTTTCGTCGCACCTCGGTGCATGTAAACATCCTGATTATAAACCATGTTTAGGACTATTTAGGATTTAAGGTGGGATGGGGACTCTGTAGGTGATTTTTGAGTACGTAAAATGATAGTATATGATAGTGAAATGATAGTACATGATAGTGAAATGATAGTAAAGATAGTAAAATGATAGTAAAGCAGCGATTTGGTGAAGCGTACCGCTGAACTGACCCGAAAAATTCACGTTTTGTGTAGACAATGAATCACCATAACGAAACGGAAGATTTTATAACTAAACGTCGTCGTTTCTTCATTTTCTGCTGTGTGGTTTGGATTTCACGTTTAGTATTACTGAATTAGTCCAAATGACATTCTATTAAAATTGGAAATGTAACGAAAGAACCTAACTTAAGCTGTCCAAGCAGTTCTAAGCCTAATATATGTGCTGTACTAGGCTTAGGAATGTTTAAGTTTGGTTTTTAGCTCTCTTTCTCCGATTATAAAATTAACAGCACCAAATGTGAACTTTTTTGGGTCAAACTATTTATTTATTTATTTATATATATACAAGAAGGTACATTGGGTTTGAGAGAATACATTGGATAGTACAGTAATTACATTCTTGTAAAGCCACTAGTACGCACAGCGTTTCGGGCAGGTCCTTAATCTAGCAGATAATTTTAAGTAGGTAATTTCAATCAGAATTGATAAATGAAAGATACATTACAAGAGAAAAATGAGATGAGAGATATAAGTAAGTATATTAAAGCACATTGTTATATTAAAGCTCTGATTGATTACATTGACAGCTTGATTAGTAATTGAAACAAGATTAATAGACACCATACAGCAGATTGACAGCACATATAAGACAGCAATGATCACAATGGTAAAGATGTTCAGAATGGGTACATAAAGATTGGGAGACTGGGTAGCAAAAGATACAGATAACAAGATTTATAAACACCATACAACAGATTGGCAACTACACATTGTATGTCCGACCGAATAGTTACTATAAGTACTGTACTATTATTTTAGAATGAGTTGTATAATCCGGTGAACATTTGGCCCTCTGGATGAGTCCCGGGACGCATGAGTGACACGAAAGTTATACGAGTCTTGAGATGCTGTGTGATAGCTAGCCTTGAGGGGCTCCCATATCCTGTACCGTAAAAGAGAAAGTGAAAGAGTCCCGTTCTGGTTAAGGATGGTCAGAGCGTCACGCACTAGGCTGGTTGATATCTTTGTCTTCCTGTCTCCCCAGGTCCCCGCCCCTCTTTCTTCCTCAGGTCCCCGCCCCTCTTTCTTCCCCAGGTCCCCGCCACTCTTTCTTCCCCAGGTCCCCGCCCCTCTTTCTTCCCCAGGTCCCGGCCCCACTTTCTTCCCCAGGTCCCCGCCCCTCTTTCTTCCCCAGGTCCCCGCCCTTCTTTCTTCCCCAGGTCCCGCCCCTCTTTCTTCCCCAGGTCCCCGCCCCTCTTTCTTCCCCAGGTCCCGCCCCCTCTTTCTTCCCCAGGTCCCGCCCCTCTTTCTTCCCCCATGGCTGGTATGATGCTAAGCAAGGGTGTCTGTGTATGGGCTAGGTTAGAATTATTATAATTCGATTTAATGTAATAATTCAATAATAATTATTGAATTATTACTGTGAATTATTATACGCCCCGTAATGGGGTGAGCTTTGATTAGATGACTCCCTAGTATCAGGAAGTCTGTTAGGTTTATCGAGAAACCTATAGCCAACGGCTCATCTTTCCCCAGGTTGCAACCTACACATCAAGTACCTCTTGTGTACCTATTTACTACTAAGTGAACAGCGGGATCAGGTGTAAGAAAACGTATCGGAACGTCTCGTAAATTCTGGAGTTTGTTTAAGGCCTCGTGTAGGTAGTATTTACACATCTTTTGTTCTCACCTTTCACGTTCGTTGGCATCATTTGCCGTGTTTCACCCTTCAGAGTTTACATGTGGGCGTAAGATACAATTAAATGTGAAATTTTGGTTTACTGGTCAGTGGGAGGAGGCGGGGTGGGGGGTGGGGAGAGTATCAGATGAATACTCATCTGATACTAATTAGTTGTATTCTAATTTGGTAGAGCAAGTTGTTTTTGTGGTTTTTGTGGTCATGTGAGGAATATTGCAACGCCCAACATGATTGTTATGCCACAGGAGCTCAGTATTTCTCTACACTGACGTGTCGACAAGGCTGATCTCATCAGACTTTTAAAATACTAAACAAGTTGGAGGGTTTTAATCCAGATCACTTTTTATTAAAAGGTTAAATGTAACTCATACAAGGGGCAACAGCTTCAACCTCAACAAGTCACAATGTAGGACAGAAAACAGGAGCTGCTTTTTCACCCACAGGGGTATAAACCCGTGGAACCGCCTACCAGACGAACTCATTAATACCAAGACTACCGGAGTTCAAAATCGAGATAGAAAAATCCCAAGGAACAACGGAGGGGGGGGGGGGTTACCATACCTTGCTATGATTTCGGGGTTCAACGTCCCTGCGGCCCGGTCCTCGACCAGGCCTTCTCTTAACTTGACTTGGGATGACTTAACAATCCGCCGGCTTCCTGATCCCATTGGGAATGCTAAAGATATTGGCCTTCGACTAAATTTAGGCAACTATATAAATTCTACAATTACGCAAAGATTTTTATATAGAAAGATTGATCTATGAGTTATCTGGCATCGGCGACAAAAGCCTAATAGCTTGCGTGTAACACCATGTTAAGGTTATAGACGGGACACCACGAGCGTAGCTCTCATCCTGTAACTACACTTAGGTAATTACACACCTCAGGGCCCCTGGTGGCTGAGTATACAGCACTCAGGACTCGTAATCCTGGGGACCGGGGTTCGATCCCCGGTGATGGCGGAAAACAAATGGGCAGTTTCTTTCACCCTGATGCCCCTGTTACTTTGCAGTAAATAGGTACATGGGAGTTAGACAGCTGTTACGGGTTGCTTCCTGGGTGTGTGTGTGTGTGGGGAAAAAAATGATCGTTGATTGTTTGACAGTTGAGAGGCGGGCCGAAAGAGCCGAGCTCAACCCCCGCAAGCACAACTAGGTGAATACACACACCCACACAACTGGGAAATTGAATAACTTAAACAAACAGGTTGTATAAGGCAACTTCATTAATAATTTGGAGAGGTTATCATAAAAGATAGGCGGGAGTCATTGCATTAGCCAACCGGCAGCTGAAAAGCTGGGGCCCAAGAGATGAAGTTCGATCCTGCAAGCATAAATAGGTGAGGATACATATCTTTACCTACCCCGTCTTTGATCACATATACCTCCCATTATGCTAGCTAGCACAATAGCACACTCTTCCTGCCATCCCCCGAAGGCAGAAGCCTCACAAAACGTAAACAGACGGCATATATATGCTGTTTTGTCCCTACAGTAATGCACAGGCTGCCTCTCGCCTCCCTCGTGGCCTGTCTGATGCTTCTCCCAGTGTTTACACTCTCTATTAGTATCATATTTCTGCCCAATCTTCGCATGACAACCAAATGAGAGTAAATTAACACATTAGATTGCCCTCAGCCACTTCAGTTGCTTGTATATTTTATGTAAATTACATTAACACACAGCAGGGCCAAATTTAATGTGGAGGTCACGACACTTAAGATATTCCAGACAGACTGCTGGCACCTTTCACTTCCGCCTGCACTTGCATAGGTTGGTCTTCAGCTCTTGGGACTGTATATGTGAGTTACCGTTGTATCTACGAGGACCAAGATCAAGCTCCTGGTCCCTCACTTTCCAGCCGTACCTGCTTTATAAGCTGTGAGAAGAGACGGCTTCCACCACCCAAACTCTCAGCTCCTCCCACTCTGCCACCCCACTGTGCGAGTCTCTGACCCTCATGTAGTGTACAAGCACCCCCACGGGGAGTAATTTATGAAGTCCTCGTGACTGGAAAGGGGTTCCCGCAAGTATTTATGGTATCCTTTGAAATGGTCTCTGTATTCAGTGATGGTATCCTCTGAAAGGGGGTCTCATTATTCATTGATGATATCCTTTGAAATGGTCACAATATTCAGTAATGATGTCCTTTGAAATGGTCACAGTATACAGTGATATTCTTTGAAAGAGTCACAGTATTCAGTGAGGCCGGGGTTCTGGTTAATTCATGGTTGTTGCCAGAGCTCTGATGACTTCATGGTTGTCTCTTTGACGTTATATTGATACAATTATTATATGTCATATGATGATTGTTGATAATGTTTAGTATTAGATAAGCTCCTGACCGAGTAAGATGACTGTGTTGTATGGTGCTTACAGCCATGCCGGTTCCAGCAGCCTCCTGAACAGTGAAAGGTTAACTTCCTCGCTCTGACATTCATGGGAGACGTTCACCTTTTGTTCCAGCCATATTAGTCCAGGAGCTGGAGCCTTGCCTGGTCGTCTGCCTTGGCTGTTTAGTCGTAGACTTGTATATCATGTTGTCCGCTTTTGTCTATAAACCAGTTCAGTACCACTAAAAACCAGCTCACGACCATAGGTACCAACTCCTCACCACTAGACAAAAGCTCATATGCACAAATCCACAGGGACCGTGATGAGCCTTCCAACCTACGTTCGGAATGATCCCAGACGCGCCTTAGTCGACTGCGCCACGACATGGTAAAATAATTGCAACCTGGAGTGCTACTGCCCAGGTAACACATGCTATAATAAGTCACATGCTCTAATATGCTATAAGAAACAACCTCACTGTCACTAGAAACAACCTCACTGCCACTAGATACATACAAAACCCGTCACCTCTCTGCCACTAGAAACTAGCTCCCAGATAAGAGAAACCAGCTCTACCACTAGATACCAGGATTTGATGAAAAACTGTGCCCAGATCGCACCACGAGTGTTGCCGGGCCCATTAACAGTCAGTTCTTAATACTCTGATTTTCATAAATTCACGTGTTTTATTGTGAACAATGTCGAGAATAATAGCACTCAGTGCAGGAGCCCGTCCTCCAACTTGTCCTCAGGGTAGGTCGATTTATGTGTAACGTTAGACGTAGGTTAGGTTAGGTGTTTAAGTTCTATTGAGTATTATTTGTACTTTAAGTCCGAGGGTGAAGCATTTACAGGGTTGTGGTTCGAAGAGAGGTCGTTAGTGAAGCACCGTTTCGAGAGAATGTCTTCAGTTGGGAGTTGTGGGTAAACCGTTTTTAATTCACAGAGGGGGATTTGGCGGCAGTACTATGCAGTACTGCCGCCAAAGTACTTCCCCTTTGTTTATGAGGACTGGCTGGCAGTACACAGGTAAAGCATTTAGAGGTGCTATTCGAGCAGATGACATGAGTGAAGCACTACTTGAGAAAAATGTGAATAGTAGCGGTGCATGACACGAGGCTACTGATGGGTGTACTATTGGCTTTTCCTGTACTTTTATTAAGAGTGTGTATTCATTACGACTATATGTTCATGGAGTGTTTCTTCGTTGAGAGAATGAGTTCGTTGTCAGTGACACATTTGATATTTAGTCATTTATTATGCGTCCTATACCCATCCCGTGAGCGGTGGTGGATGGGGTTACAAAGGCACATAATGGGTTCAGGAACTTTTTGTTCATTTAGCTAAGTAAGTGACAATTTTGTGAAGCTAGTTACACAATTGTCAATATTACATACACGTATACATATATATAGATTACCTTTGAGCAGCCTAAAGTCAGTAATCAGAGTTCGTTGAGTATGTATATATTGATGGAAAAAATGTGAAAGCAAGAAAAGTAACGTATTAAGTATGGTGATTTATATTGTGTAGGGATTGTGTTGATGTTATCAGTGTCGACACATCAAGCTATATGTTGTTATTGTTGTGGCTGCCTACGTCATCTCCTGGGAAAGTGGGAAAAGTTTCTACTTGATCTCTATACACCTCCATACTAATATCGACGCTTGCCACCGTGTAAGGCATGTCTACTGATGTAGTTTATTTGTATTTTGTATCATTATTTTAGCAAATTTAATCGAAGACATAAAATTAGTTTTGTAACTTGAGATAATACTCGGTTGTAAAAATGAGCACACAACGGCAACATTGCTCAGCAACAGGTGGTGCAGGAAAGTGGGGCGTCTCCCCCCACTTCTTTAGCCCCCTCCCCTCCCCTCTCCCCTATACCACTCCCAACTACCGCCTCAGGCTTTTGCCATCTCACACCATTAAGGTATTTTAGGGCACAATATTTCTTCCTGCGGGTGTCAGCACCGCTCCTGTGCCAGGTAAGTTACGGGCTCACCATAGCCCGGGCTGCAAGGAACTTGTTCCGAGTAGCTGAATCTATAACAACAACAACAATCTTCCTGCGTTATCGACCCACTAATTCCTTCCCTCTACGCCTTCGGTCAACACAAAATTTTCTTAGTAAAAAAGTGTGAATGTTTGTTGGCAGCTCAGCCTCTCTGTCGCTACAAAATGGCAAATACGTGAACTTTAAGCATTTGACCCAATTAATGCGCCACATACATATGCAAAAGACGGCCAACAACTTTAAATTCGTCATTGTAAAATGTATTTAAATAGCTACAAAAGTAAAAAATGCGTCATCTTCCCTCAGGCTGTACTTGGTGCATAACAATACAATGAAATAATTATAACATTATTAGTAGTAATTTCAATAATAATCATAATATAGGCCTTGGCCTCTGTGACAGGCTCTCAATACACAACATTCTGAATGTAGAAAGTCCCCAGGGGCCCCCCCTGGATTCTCTGTGGGGGCAGAGGGAGGGGAGGTCTCTCTAAACTTACGAAATGCGGAATCCGAAGAACATAGAGGAAGGGACCGGCTACTGTATAGTTGGCATCGTGTTATGTAGCGTGTCTGGACCGAGGATCGTAGCCGGGGAAGGATTGTCTGCCGTCGGCAACAGTAGCGAAGATCCCTCACACATTTGGGGGGTAGAAATAGCTTAAGCTACTCTATTCATTTGAGATGTATTTTTTCTTGTCTCAATAAACATACTTGAACTTGAACTCACACATTTACACCCGGGTGAAGATATGGTTCAGGTCAAGTTAGGTCTTAGTGCAGGCGGCTCACAACCTATTGGTCTCCGGTTCGATTCCATGGCAGGGCGAGGTGTTTGGAGGTGTTTCCTTACATCTGCTTCAGCTGTTCACCTGGCAGTAAATAAATAATTCGGAAGCTAGGTGAATGTTGTGGGTTGTATCCCTGGAGAAGGTCAGTCGTTGGATTAGTAGGACCTTGATAAGCCAAACAAACTTCCTGTTCCTGACCATGGAAAACAATTCTGCATAAGACTGGATCCTTTCCTGGGGCCCTAACAAGGTAAGCTGGGATATACCCGCTGCCCACGCACGCTCGTCTTGGTGCCAGAGAATGTCCAATTGTTTTGAGTGATTATACAGTATCATGCTATACTTAAAACACTGTACTTTCAAGAAACAGGGACTTCTTAACTGACGAGAGAGAGAGAGAGAGAGAGCAAAGATCGACCATCTTGGATGACTTGTATCCGTATCCGCCGCCCACTTGATACAGCAAAGTTTGTTAATATTCAATCAAAAAAATTGCTTCCAGCACATTCGTTGGTGCTGTCTCAGAGTCGTTGGTACTACCTCAGTTTCTGATAAAATCCTATAGTTGATCCTACTGTCTCCAGTTGCTGTTTATCAACCCGTTTTCATTTTAATATTTATTTTCTCTATGAATATAGTTAGCGTTAAGGATAGTCTTAATACCCTTTATTTCCTTCGACATACGTCTGTATAATAGAGCGTAACATATTATTTAGATGCAGGCTGGATTGGAGACCGGGCCTGAAGGAGATATCTAAAATTGTTCAAGATGGTAATAATAGATAATAAAACTGGTCCAGAGTCATTGTTAGACAACCTGCAGCTGGATGCCTGGGTCCAGGAGCTAAAGGTTGATCCTTTAGGCACAAATTAATGCATTCACTCACACACACACACCATAACGCTGCGCAAGGGGAAGTATTTGTACAGAAGATGTAGAACAGCTGATGCTTCAAAGCTTAGCGCGGTGATGTTATGGTTGAGGGCTTAGTGAGGCCATTATGACTATTGATTTACTAAAGCTGCTTAGTCCGCTACTACTACTATTATTACTATGCTAGAGAGTATGTATCAAGCTAGATTAATCAAGTGACTTGTCAGGCTAACATGCTTCAACTAGACTGGTAAGTATTTATATGTAAACAATTGTTTTGATTAGACTTGTATTTTTTTCATTAACAAGCTTAGGTATACACAGCAATGAGCTGCTACCCTATTCTATATGAAATATTACACAGTGCAGATAAAAAACTAGATATAAGATCATCTAATATTCCCAAATCACAGGATGGTTAGTCATACATGGAACCAGGGGAGAAAATACCAGCCTCATACAAAAACAAATCAGCTCTGACTAAAAATCAGGAGAGAACATGAAATGTAAGGCTGATCTATTAGCTTCCACTAGCAAAATCCACTAGTAAACTCCATTAGTATTTTTGTTAGTAGTTATGTCGACTAGGCTTGGCGAGTCGTGGCTCAAATGGGCTAGTGTGTATTCGACTAAGCTAGTAGATATTCTGAATTCCATGCTAAATATACTTGATATATCAATTTTCTTCTCATGGTGTTTGTAAAAGAAAACATTTGAAAACAGTGCGTTCTCTCAAAACTGTTAACACACTTTTCGAGTTTACTGTACTATCCTCAGCCACGCATACTACTATTCTTCGTCGCTGGTGTTATCCAGAATTTGCTGATACTATTGCAGTCTCTGGTAGCCTATTATCTCAATTACATTTAGCTTGCCATCCATGAATTACCATCCCACTAACCATGTGTGTGTCCCGCATAACTACAGTTTACCGACCATATAGCTATCACTAAACATACTGTATTTTAAGCCTGCAAGTTGTAAGGATTGTAACAACTGGGTATTAGTGCTCTCATAAATTCTACACTTCATGGGTACGGAGGGAAAGGTGCATGTAGAGACAAGAGTGAGACATTGTGTGTGTGAGAGAGAGAGAGTGAGAGAGGGGTGATTATGATTTCTCAACTTATAGCATGCGAAAACGTGGTTTTAAAATAATTACTCTGGAATAACACCATTAATTAGCCGTTTGAACCATTATTTTCATACAACTAATCATTACCTCATCCTCTCTACTGAGGCCTCAACAATATTCAGTTTCAGAAGCCTAAACGTTTATAATCAGCTTGAAAGTTTGTACCTGTACCGAAGGAAAGCCGAGTTGTCGTTGTTACATAATGCTGTCTTCCCAGCTTTTATCAGCTGTGTGCTGAGGGCAAGGTTTGTCAGGATGTTGCATAACAGTCACAAGGAACAAAATTATATTGGTTGCAAACGATACATTAACGGCAGCCTTCAAGAGTCTGTTAATTAACTCATCATCACGCTATTCCATTCCAAGTTACCTATCGTAACTAGGTACTATCGTTTTTGGAGTATGAGTTGGTTATTACACCATATGAGAAAGTTATGCTATTAGTTGCAACATAACTAACATTATAGTTAGTTAGGTGTGATACGTCAAATACTGACGTATTAAAGTCAATATTTGATTAATATTGGAGTTGAGGATGGGTCGTAGTATCAAATTTATGGATTTTGTTGAGTGAAAATTATGTACATAATAGCATTGTGTAGTTTGTTTCACCTCTAAGTTTGAACTCTTGATTGATGTCTAGTGTACCTGGTAAATGATAGTACCAGGACGGTACTGGTGATGTAAAGAAAGCGTTTCACCGGCCATTGACTTCAGGCGTGTCTTCCAAGTCACTTCAGTAAGCACAGAAAGTTTCTTAAGTGTGTCAGTGTAGTTGCTAAACCTTTTTATAGTGGTGTGTTGGTCACTCCTTGCTGGGCCTTTAACTAACCAAAAAACACACATATACATTATAGACAATTAATATATATATAAATATATATATATCGTCCAAACAAGCTCTGTGCTCTTCCAGTACCTTCAGAGGAAATATCCTAATAATGACTATAAAACTCGAAGATTATTAATCCTAAATTAAGTTTAAGGACAAAAAATATCCGAGGCAGCCATGAATGAGATAAATGCAACCTTCGGCTTGTTAAAAGAGAAGTCAGTTATGACCGTTAAGTTAGTTATAAATTGGGTCGTTAGTACAGGAAAATCAGACCACGTGATCTGACCCAACTAGCCTTTACCTGGCAAGCCTTTTTATTTTATATATAACTTGTACCTCTCTGTCACGTCTCTTGTTTCTTTGTCCATCTCCTCTTGTTTGTAAATGTTTGGCAAGAGATCTTCCTTGTGCAAAGCGGTGAGGCAAGTTCTTGGTGGCATCATTGGGTCTTTTGTTAGCTCTATGCATGACTCTCATCAGCACTGATTTTTTCCTTGTTGATCATCCTCTGCCACTATTGTCCGTGGTGACTAGCTGAAACCTAGCCTGGGTTATTTGCTCCAGACTCCCTGGAACCTAGTCTTGATGGTGTGATCCAGACACCCTGGAACCTAGTCTTGATGGTGTGATCCAGACACCCTGGAACCTAGTCTTGATGGTGTGATCCAGACACCCTGGAACCTAGTCTTGATGGTGTGATCCAGACACCCTGGAACCTAGTCTTGATGGTGTGATCCAGACACCCTGGAACCTAGTCTTGATGGTGTGATCCAGACTCCCTGGAACCTAGTCTTGATGGTGTGATCCAGACACCCTGGAACCTAGTCTTGATGGTGTGATCCAGACACCCTGGAACCTAGTCTTGATGGTGTGATCCAGACACCCTGGAACCTAGTCTTGATGGTGTGATCCAGACTCCCTGGAACCTAGTCTTGATGGTGTGATCCAGACACCCTGGAACCTAGTCTTGATGGTGTGATCCAGACACCCTGGAACCTAGTCTTGATGGTGTGATCCAGACACCCTGGAACCTAGTCTTGATGGTGTGATCCAGACACCCTGGAACCTAGGCTTGATGGTGTGATCCAGACTCCCTGGAACCTAGTCTTGATGGTGTGATCCAGACACCCTGGAACCTGACTGGAGTGTATGCACCACTAAGAACTGTTTTATTTACCTGTTTCACCAGTTAGGCAACGGAATTGCCATTAGAAAGGCAAGAAGTTTCGCAACGCTGGTCGGAGATGCAGTGCCAGCAAGAAACTCATGGGAGGTTAAGGAACAAAAGAATGTTGTCAACCATTAGAACTTCAATGTATCCATATAAATCATCAAACTATATCTTCTTAGTGAAATAAAGACGGGTTAAGCTGTATCCATACTGGCCAAGAATTGGCCGACAGGCCTGTTTTCAGATTCATTCTGCATGTTGTTATCTAAATTTACAGTTAATACTTGACTGCTTTGAACAACGCTTGCATATTGTCAACATCGTATTTCCCTCCTTCTCCTCCTTATGCAACATAATACTAGATGTTGGTGTGATGAAGGCGCGTGATATGGTTTATTTAGGTCAGGTTCCTCTCGCAGCTCTCGCAGGTCCATGGAGTCTCGTCTGTTCCTGGGATTGTTGTCTTGTGAGGATCTGTTTGTGTTGCTTACTAATAGTCATGTGTGCAGGAGGAAATAGATGTGAGACTTCAGTGTGGGGATTTGTAGAGCGTTTTGGATTCTACGCAAGTGAGGATACTGAAATTCTTTGCGGATTTAGCAAGCATTAAAATGATTACTTGGATTTAGAGTATCAGGCTTTTATCTGAATATTTACTGGCGACACAAAAATAAATGAGGATAAATACAATGGAAGATTGGAAGAAACTAGACGTTCATAATGGATTGTCTGCTTTATTAAGAATGTTATATCCGTTAATAATGGCTAATCCTTTTTTAAAGTAACTGAACACTAGAACACTGATATATTAACAATGCAATCTTAACATTCTGGCTTCTTCAATTGATCATTTGTCTCTCACCTCACAATATTTTCCAAATACATGAGCATATAGAATATACACATAAATTAAGATGTTAGAAAAAACATATCAATATAATAATAATAAACAAAAGGCGTGAAGCACCTCTCACTGCCTAGGCTTCAAAGTGGGTTGAGAAGTGAAGTACCTCTCATTGTCAAGGCTTCAAGGAGCGGGTGTTGTGAGAAGTTCTCATTGCCAAGGTTTTTGGTGTCGAGTAGGAAGAACATCTCATTACGTCTCATAGCCTACCCTATAACGCTATAACGTCTCATAGCCTACCCTACCCTATAAAGCTATAACGTTTCATAGCCTACCCTACCCTATAGCCTACCCTATAACGTCTCATAGCCTACCCTATGACTATATGAATATATCAAGACGAGCTTTTCGTCTTGATATTCCCGTAGGGAGAACACGATCAATAGTCGACAGATCCCATGGAAGCGTAGCCTATGACGTTACTCCACGTGGGTGTAGGCAGCCTTCATTCTCAGGCCAGCATGAGGTACAGCATCTATTCTACAGGAGATTTCAGCGATACTCCAAGTAGCTATCTTCCCGTCTGTCTGTGGGTGTGGCTGTGTGCTATGTTACTGAAGTAAGCACTTGCGTATTTTGAACGTGTACGCGTGTTTTAAAATAGCAACCGGAATTACAGTATTGTATAAATCTTACATAACATAGAATTACTTTTATGGTTAATATATATTTATTCAATTATTCATATTCAATTATTTATAAGTGCGAAAGTTGATTTCTAATTTATTTTTAGGCAATATTTTATGTTCAATGTATTGTTAAAATCTGTTTTTATGATTCTCTTAATAATGTATGCTGCTTCCGACTTTGCTCCATTGCTTGAAGGTTTTTGATTGACCGACTCGAAAGATGACTTGTACAATACGTTATTGACAGTTGTGTATGATACTTAAGGTAAGGAAGTGTTTATATGCCAGAGAGAGAGAGAGAGAGAAGTGATCTTTGAACCTTTAAAAAGCAAAAGCTCTTTTTCTGGCACCTGCCCAATGCTTTCCTTTGATCGTACTTTTGTTATTCATCAGCAAAGATTGGTCAAGAACCCGGATCTTGCACTCGTTATAACAGGGGCAATATCCGGCATGCCGGAAGATTGGCCAATCTTCCGGCATTGGAGTTCAATAGTACACTGGGAGGAAAAGTATTGGATTGGTGCCAGAGAAGGTGGGGGAAGCCGAAGGGTCAGGGAGGCGGGGGAAGACCCAAGGTTGAATGAAAGTGCGTGTGTGAGTGTGTGCGAGTGTGTGACCCAGAGCCCTGCTCCTCACCACTGCCCAACCACTGCCCTCAGTTGATAATTGTGATTTGTCGCGCGCGCACCTCCCAGGAGGTTATCTCTACAAGTGCCTGTCACTTGGTGTTGTTGGTCTGGGATACTCGCCAAGTTAATAAGGTAAGCTGTATGACTCGAGAATTATGTTATCAGATGAATGATAATGTTGCTTATATTGGAATAAGAACAATATATCAGTGGTGGGATGGTAGCCTAGCTCTGGCTCATCTAGGTCAGTAACTTAGGCTTTTTATTCAGTTTAATTGAATTAGTTTATTACTTTGTCTTGGTAAATATTGTGAAACAGACACTTCGAATTGAACTGCTATTTTGAGTAATCGACTCAATCGATTTAAGCAATCGATACCCGGCTGGCCGGTTATCAGAGACGTTTCCCATGCGTTCAACTCAATTTTATAATCATCTACTGCGCAAGTCGATAACCGATAATGAATTTCTCATTTATCTTACGTGTTAATTACTGGAAGATGGAGAGTTGTGCACGATTACATAAGTGTTATTTGGTTCAACTAAACGAGTTCGAGCCTCTGACCAAACTTGGTGGTGGCTGGACTTGTCTCCCGTCCTGAGATCTGGACGTTCAGGTTTTTAATGGTTCGTTATCTAAGCCTCTCACTTTCTCTCACTCTCGTTAGCACACTACAGCTCGCTCCTGTACATAAACTATATCTCGCTCTCCTGTTTATAAACTATGTATTTCTCATACAGTATACCTTGCTCACACTATATCTCTCGCTCTGATGGAATTATCTACCCCCTCTCTGACTTATGCTACTCTCTCACCCTCTGCCTCATCCCCACTCCTTGTCACCCTTGCACTTACTTCCCTTTTCCGTGAACTTTCCTGTGTTGCAGTAAAAGTCATCTTGCACTATCCAAGTCGATTCGAAATTATTTTCAATTCTGCATCACCTTCAATACTGAACGGGTTCCTGACCCCTTCAGGGAGTGGGAATATTGCGACATATATTGAGGGTGTAGCCGCCCCTTAAGAGAAATATTCTTAGAGTTTAAATGCGTCGACTTATTTATTTACTGAAGTTATATTTTTTTCGGATAAATATTATTGACTTTATTGGGTCTTTGTAGTCATATCGGTCGCCATAACTTACGATACACCGGCGTCGTATATGTACCAAGAGTCGTAGAGACTTTGTCTTATGTATAACATGTTAACAGAAACGATAATAGCGAATATGACGACATGTGAAGTGTGGGATCTGATTGATTGATTGATGAAGATTAAGCCACCCAAAAGGTGGCACGGGCATGAATAGCCCGTAAGTGGTGGCCCATTTGAGCCATTACCAGTATCAAGAGCTGATACTAAAGATCTGTGGAGGTGCGACTGCACCCTGCGTGACGGGAGATGTCTCCCGTCCCATGTGGGATGTAGTTCATGCTGGTAGATGTAGGCACAGGTCGAGGCGAGTTAGTAAGCCCCTCGCACCAGGGGAAACTGGTCATCCTGCTGACTCACCACTCTCTCATACCCTGCTCTTGCCCGGGCAGGTGGTGATGCTGAGGTAACGGTGATTCATGCTCCTCACATCTCCCGCTGGTGTCACACAGGAGGCGGTGATGCTGACCTAACACTGGCTACGAGGCGCGATAGGTGTTGGCGGACGAGTATTATGTTTCTGCGACCCGTTTACAGCTTCCCACTCTCCTTTACGTAAAGGAATTCAAATGTGTAACTTTCCTGTTAAGACCTCTTTAGTATTGTATTACTATATTAATATTTGATTTCTGACTTAGCATTTGTTATATATATGTTATGTTTTGAGTCGTATCTGAATGTGTTGGGGCTGTAGCCATGGACTTACTTGTACATTAATAATAACTTCAGTGTACACAGTCTATTTCAATTTGTCTTAATGTATCATTAATAATACTAACGCTAAATCGTGAATAATAATTATTGCACAGAAAAAATGCACTTCTAGTTGTTAGCAGCAAGGGACTAAAACGTTGAGCACTGCCACGTGCTCAACGTTTTATGTAAACATTGCCAAGTACTGAACGTTTCATGTAAACACTACCAAGTGCTCAACGTTTTATGTAAACATTGCCAAGTACTGAACGTTTCATGTAAACACTACCACGTGCTCAACGTTTCTTGTAATCTTCAACAGTCGGTTTTTTCGCCAGAGGACATAATTTTATTTCCCACGTAACTCTAAAAAAACATTGTGTCTGTTGGGAGTATTAGAGGGTGAAGATTATGGGTTTGTTTACTTATTGGTGGTTGTAGGTTGTAGTTGGTAGTGATGGGTGGTGTAGTTGGTGATGTGGGAGGAATGGTTGATTGATTCACTGATGAAGATTAAGCCACTCAAGAGGAGGCACGGGCATGAATAGCCCGTAATGTTGGAGTGGATGGGAGGTTATAAGCGCTGGTGGTACGTGTAGTTACGGGCTTTCTTCTCCTTGTACGGAAGGGATGGGAGTGGGTGTATGATAAGAGCCTGGTGATAATGGTAGGACCGTCTGGTCCTACCATTTCTTATTCTGAACATTGCAATTTGTTATACTCAATTTGAATGTCCGTTGAGACATAACCAATCACAGGCAAGTAGGCCTCTGACGTCATGCCAGACAGACAGTCACCAGCCATGCTCCCAGCAGCCTCAGTTCGCCCGACAGACTCAGAGTAGGTGGACCTCGGCTGGCCAGATATACACCTTGTTGTCTCAGTCAATAAAGATTCACACAGATTGTTCACACTTCTTATGCCCAGGTGTGTGTGTTTATGCAGGCGATGAGTCACAATAGCGTGGCTAAAGTAATTTGACCAGACCACACACTAGAAGGTGAAGGGACGACGACGTTTAGGTCCGTCCTGGACCATTCTCAAGTCGATTGAGAATGGTCCAGGACGGACCGAAACGTCGTCGCCCCTTCACCTTCTAGTGTGTGTTTATACTGGAATGACTAGTTTGCTAGCAGACGCTCTAGTGAGAGCTACGCCAACCTTGAGGGGTTCTGGGTTAAGTCCATACTGGTGGACAGCTTTTATGGAGATGGGGGGGGGGAGGAGGGAGAGGGGTGAGATATGTTTCAGAGAGATACTTGACGCCCACAGGCAGCGTTTTGTGCTGTCTTTAGGAAGGTTGATGTCTTCCTGGGCAGTTTAGCTATCATATAATAGTATTCGAATGGTTTTACAATAGAGAGCGAACAAGTATGCTTTTCATGTTCACCAGAAAAACCTTATTGACCCATTGATTTGAAGCACAGGTTCAAGTTCAAGTACGTTTATTGAGACTAAAATACATCTCAAAAGGATAAAGTAGCGGTCACACACAGCACCGCTCCTGTGCCAGGTAAGTCCACTACGGGTTCAACAAAGCCCGTGCTACTTGCCCCGCTCCTGTGCCAGGTAAGTCCTCTACGGGCTCACCATAAACCGTGCTACTTGGAACTTGTTCCGAGTAGCTGAATCTATAACAACAACAACGGATAGAGTAGGTTAGGCTAGTTCTACCCTCCGGAGCGCTGGTGGAGTATGTCCCACCCAGTTGTGAAGACGAGTATGGCACCAGACTGTCAAGGATACGAGTGTCAAGGTGGGTATGACAGCCAGGCGAGACCTTGTCATCTGACAGCTGAGTGGACAGCGCTTCGGATTCGTAGTCCTGAGGTTCCGGGTTCGATCCCCGGTGGAGGCGGAGAAAAATGGGCAAAAAGTTTCTTTCACCCCTAATGCACCTGTTACCTAGCAGGAAATAGGTACCTGGGAGTTAGACAATTGCTACGGGCTACTTCCTGGGGGAGGGGGGGTGTAACGAAAAGGAGGCCTGGTCGAGGACCGGGCCGTGGGGACGCTAAGCCCCCGAAATCATCTCAAGATAACCTCAAGAAGATTGTCACATATACACACCCACTCTTACCTTTCTTCCTTCCTACTCCTTTGCCTCTATAATTATTACCTTACCCACATTCCTGCCTTTTGGCTTACTGTTACGACCCTGGGTTCCTTAGTTGGAAACCAGAGGTCAAATTGAGCTCTAAATAATTACTTTACATTAATTCCTAGACAGCAGATCTGTTTCTAAAACCTTGAAGCATTAACAGGAACCTATGTTCCTTGGGGGAGGCGAGGCCTATCTATCCCCACTATTTTTGATACATGTTGATTCTAGCTGTTGGTCCTTCTCATTAATACTCTATACCCCCCCCCCATAAAAAGTAAGCAAATTGCAGGCGATGAGGCACAATAACGTGGCTAAAGTATGTTGACCAGACCACACACTTGAAGGTTAAGGGACGACGACGTTTCGATCCGTCCTGGACCATTCTCAAGTCGATCCTGGACCATTCTCAAGAGAATGGTCCAGGACAAACCGAAACGTCGTCGTCTCTTAGCCTTCTAGTGTGTGGTCTGGTCAACAAGTAAGCAAATTCATAACTCTTACCCATCTAGCAACTCGCCTGCCGAAGGTGGTGTCTATACTCTGTCCCTTACCACACCTGCACACGAGGCCCGCTTGCCTTCCAAGGCCAAGATTCAGTAAACATTTGCATATCTATTTACGAAGCCTGTACATCTTCCCTCAATCATGGCGGTTTTGCTTACATTTATTTAATAGTTTGAGCTCCGAGGTACTAAGACCCCCGTACTGCTCCAGGGATTTTCACCAATAGATATCACCAGGCTGTTTATAACAATAATAACCTTGGCTTGTTAAAGTTCAAAAGTCTTAAAAGACTGTTTAATAAATGTAAACAAAGCCATCGTGATTGTTGAAAGGTGTACAGGTTTCGTAAGTGGATGCTTAAATGCTTAATGAATTCACTTGATTGATGGGTTGATGAAGATTAAGCCAGCCAAGAGGTGGCACAAGCATGACTAGCCAGTAAGTTAACGAACCCTGACCTTGCTGGCTTTTATAATCGCCTCACGCTTCCCTAAAGGCACTTGTTTGTGTGTTACCCGTGTTGGTCAAGGCTGGTGGCATTATAGTGACAAGTGACTCTCTGTGTCAATGTTGACGTGGTGTGCCCAACCGCGTCTTATCGTATATCAGCACATGTTGTGTGTATCTAAGGCCACCTTACGGGCTATTCATGCCTGTGCCATCCCTTGGGTGGCTTAATCTTCATCAATCAATCGTATGTAGTCACTTAGATGTGTTTGCAGGGTCGAGTAACAGCTCCCTAATCTAGCTTTTCCATTTCCTGGTCTGCAATGCAATAACTTTCATTCCTCATTGATCTCGTATTTAATTCTGAAGCTTCTTGTTGAATTTGCCTCAACGATCTCCTCTTGTAGTCCGTTCCAGATGCTTAGAACAACGTTATGTCTAGACCAGCGACTGAGAAATAGACGGGATGGAGGGAGAAGTTGAGAGGTGTGGAGAGAGAGAGAGAGAGAGAGAGAGAGAGAGAGAGAGAGAGAGAGAGAGAGAGAGAGAGAGAGGGGAAGGTGAGGTAGGGTGTTGAGGTGTGCCTCTCTCATCATATAATTATTTGCGAATGGTAAAGAAGAGGCATATAGTGTCTCTCCTTCATGCACGCTATTGTTAGTCTCATTTCCATTCCATAACTTTCCTTTAGCGTGCGCGTGCGCGTGTGTGGGCGTGGGCAGTGAATCTATACCACACTGGGCGGCCTTCTATGCCGCCCACGCCCACCGCACCGCCCTGACCCCACGCCCACCACAGCCACGGAACAATTCCCGGAGAAGTGTCGAGTACCCTTGGCCTGGACGCCTGCAGGGGCGTTACTCACTTCAGGAAGGGAGGATACACAGGGGAGGAACATGCGCAGCTCGGCACTGGCAACTTCCGCACCACCAGCCTCTTGTTGTTTTAGATTCAGCTACTCGGAACAAGTTGCAAGTAGCACGGGCTATGGTGAGCCCGTAGTGGACTTACCTGGCACAGGAGCGGGGCAAGTAGCACGGGCTATGGTGAGCCCGTAGTGGACTTACCTGGCACAGGAGCGGGGCAAGTAGCACGGGCTATGGTGAGCCCGTAGTGGACTTACCTGGCACAGGAGCGGGGCAAGTAGCACGGGCTATGGTGAGCCCGTAGTGGACTTACCTGGCACAGGAGCGGGGCAAGTAGCACGGGCTATGGTGAGCCCGTAGTGGACTTACCTGGCACAGGAGCGGGGCAAGTAGCACGGGCTATGGTGAGCTCGTTGTGGACTCACCTGGCACAGGAGCGGTGCTGTGGTGTCGTTAGCACCAGATTGATTGATAAAGATTAAGCCACCCAAGAGGTGGCACGGGCATGAATAGCCCGTAAGTGGCACCACTAGCCAACTATGTATATATACTCGCCTAGATGCTCTTGTAAGGTCAAGTTAGGCTCCTGGCCCCCGCCTTCCGAACGTTCTTAACTTAATTACTGCAATGACTCATTTCTCACACTTTTATCATATTGACGGCTAAATTTTTTAATCGAATTACCTTCAATGACTTCTACGTCTAACTTGCTCCATTTATTGACAGGTTTAACACCGAAAAGCCTGTCCTGACTCTTCTTATTAGTTTTGTATCATCTGTGTGTATATTTACTCTTTGTGTCTGCAAAATCGAGCTATTAGCTCTTGGATCCCGCCTTCCTAACCAATCTATTTTTATTATATTATATATATCACATATATTTCTCTCTAACACACACACATCCCCAGGAAGCAGCTCGTAGCAACTGTCTAACTCCCAGGTACCTGTTTACTGCTAGGTGAACAGGGGCATCAGGATGAAAGACACTGAATTTGTCTCTCTCTACTGCCAGGATCGAACCCTGGTCCCTAGGTCCAAGAGTCTAGAGCGCTGTCTACTCAGCCAGCCAGCCCCTGTGTGTGTGTAATTACCTAAGTGTAGTTACAGGATGAGAGCTACGCTCGTGGTGTCCCGTCTTCCCAGCACTCTTTGTCATATAGTGTGTGTACTCACCTAATTGTACTCACCTAATTGTGCTTGCGGGGGTTGAGCTCTGGCTCTTTGGTCCCGCCTCTCAACCGTCAATCAACTGGTGTACAGATTCCTGAGCCTATTGGGCTCTATCATATCTACATTTGAAACTGTGAATGGAGTCAGCCTCCACCACATCACTTCCTAATGCATTCCATTTGCTAACTACTTAATGTGTGTGTGTGTGTGTGTGTGTGTGTGTGTGTGTGTGTGTGTGTGTGTGTGTGTGTGTGTGTGTGTGTGTGTGTGTGTGTGTGTGTGTGTGTGTGACAGGGGTCTCTATCTTTCCGGGGTGACCAGTTAGGGCAAGGCAAGGTTGACAGCAGCTGCTACAAGGTCGCTTTATGACAGTAGGTCGTGGTTTATATTCGTGGGTTCTGAACACCTAAGGTGTAGTTTGGGGGGGGTTGGGCTTAAGACTCTGATTGATTGATTGATGAGGATTAAGCTACCCAAAAGGTGGCACGGGCATGATTAGCCCGTAAGTGGTGGCCCTTTTGAGCCATTACCAGTATCAATAGATGATACTGGAGATCTGTGGAGGTGCGACTGCACCCTGCGTGACGGGAGATGTCTCCCGTGTTAAGACTCTTCAACCTCTCGGTATATATACACCTAGAAATGGGCTACACCTCAGTTACAGCCCCGCTCCTGTGCCAGGTAAGTCCACTACGGGCTCACCATAGCCCGTGCTACTTGCAACTTTTTTGTTCCCAGTAGCTGAATCTATAACAACAACAGGCTACCTCCTCTTGTTCGATACCTTCCAGAGTCTTGACAAACACATTTACAAATACATTTACATGTCACAGTAATAACTTTATCACAGTACGACATCTTATAAATAACTTGGTATATCAATACATGTAGTTCACTATCTTATTAATACTTTGCTTCGGTGATAACTTGTCTAGCTAGTAACTTTCTGTGATTATAACTTGGCTCATTAACACCTTGTCACGGTATGTGAGGTGACTTGGTGGGACTTCAGGAGTAGAAAGTTACTTAATGGCAGGCAAGCTTGTAATTCCCTGGGAAAGCTTCCGAGCTGAGGAGGAAAGCCAGAAAACTGGAGAGAGAGAGAGAGAGAGAGAGAGAGAGAGAGAGAGAGAGAGAGAGAGAGAGAGAGAGAGAGAGAGAGAGAGAGAGAGAGAGAGAGAGAGAGAGAGATTAAATATTCATAAAAAATCTACAGCATCTAAAAGTATTATTAACACTAAAATTCCTGATAATAATAAATGTGTGAGACTGAGTATGGCGAGGATGAGTAGCAGTAGGGAGCAAGGGGCCAGATTCACGAAGCAGTTACGCGAGTACTTACGAACGTGTACATCTTTCCTCAATCTTTGACGGCTTTGGTTACATTTATTAAACAGTTTACAAGCATGAAAACTTGCCAATCAACTGTTCTTATTGTTTTAAACAGCCTGCTGGTGCTTCGGAGCTCATTAACTGTTTAATAATTGTAAACAAAGCCGCCAAAAATTGAGAAAAGATGTGCAGGCTCGTAAGTGCTTGCGTAACTGCTTCGTGAATCTGACCCAAAGCCCGGACGCAGACGGTTGTGAGGGGGGTTGGGCTTAAGACTCTTCAACCTCTCGGTATATATACACCTATATACCGTATACACCGTACCGTATATACAGTATACAAGTGTATACGACTCCTGACGAGAGAAAACGTCCGAAGCTGTGAGTTGCTGTTAGGGGTGACTGCTGCAGTGTGGCGGTACTGGTTCTTGACGAGACACTGTATCGCTTATGATGGGAATATCAGGGTGTTAATGGGTAATATTGACCCTTACTGCACCCCTCTGTTGTGATTATGACGGTAGAACATTAACATGACCAAAATAGGGGACACTCTTCAGAAGAGCAGTCCCATGAAGGGGGCCAGAGGTGGTGGACGCTGGAGTGGTCTGGTTTCCCACTCTCTCACCCGTTAAGTGTATTTTCTCACGCTTAGGTATTTAGCGTATGTCAAGCTGTGTGTGTGTGTGTGTGTGCGTGTGTGTGTGTGTGTGCGTGTGCGTGTGCGTGTGTACTCACCTATTTGTGCTTGCGGGGGTTGACCTTTGGCTCTTTGGTCCCGCCTCTCAACTGTCAATCAACTGGTGTACAGATTCCTGAGCCTACTGGGCTCTATCATATCTACATTTAAAACTGTGTATGGAGTCAGCCTCCACCACATCACTGCTTAATGCATTCCATCCGTTAACTACTCTGACACTGAAAAAGTTCTTTCTAACGTCTCTGTGGCTCATGTGGGTACTCAGTTTCCACCTGTGTCCCCTTGTTCGCGTCCCACCAGTGTTGAATAGTTTATCCTTGTTTACCCGGTCGATTCCTCTGAGGATTTTGTAGTTTGTGATCATGTCTCCCCTTACTCTTCTATCTTCCAGTGTGTGTTTGCTATTTATTCCTGTAGGAATGTTAGCTCTTAGACCCGGCCTTTCTTGCAGTCGGTTGTTTAATGTATTAACTCTCAACCTATATCTACTACATCATATCTACTACATCATATCTACTACATCATATCTACTACATATAGTTTTCTCTCACATGCTCATTACATACAAAATAGGAATCGACAAAATGTACAAAGAGGAATTCTTGAAACCCGCAACTTCAAGAACAATAGATAATAGATTCAAGGAAAAGAAACAAAAGTTCTGAACCAATATTAGAGTTCCCTTGTAGACGGTTGGAACAAGATAACTGCGACGGTGGTAGAGGCCAAAATCGTCAGTAGTTTCAAGACGTTATATGACAAAATGTGCTGGGAAGACGGGACACCATGAGAGTAGCTCTCAATCTGTAACTATAGTTAGGTAATTAAACATCACCAGGATGCATCCCGCAACAGCTTACCAACTTCCAAGTGTTTATGCTAGGTGAACACACACACACACACACACACACACACACACACACACACACACACACACACACACACACACACACACACACACACACACACACACATCATGCGAAACGGCTGATTTGTTTCTTACTCGGCCGGGAATTGAACCCATGTTTGTGGAATGTGAATCCCGGACGCTGTGCGCCATATGGTTAAGTGTGAGAGGTATTGACAAAGAAGATTTCTTTGCAGTTGTGTTTGCTGTGTTTCACATTCCACTACTGTACCGTACATCAATTGGAATGCTTCTTCAACTTGGATTGCAATCCAACATCCGAAGTTGGATTGCTTCTTCATATTTTCAGCTGGCGGTTAGATAACAAAAATGGCTTTTATACATTTGCTTTATTCCAAGACATTCCCACGTGCCTGATGCCCAGTTTGGGGGTCTGTTGTTCACCAGAGGATAACCTATATAATATATATATATATATATATATATATATATATATATATATATATATATATATATATATATATATATATATATATATATATATATATACATTTTCCTATTATTCTTTTTTGTAACTGTGACATATCTTGGTGCTTCATTTTTATCCCTTTAGTGATGTGATAATTTACGTCTTTGTAGACTCTGGAGTCTTTAAGCGAGACCCTAGAGTCTTTAAGCGAGACCCTAGAGTCTTTAAGCGAGACCCTAGAGTCTTTAAGCGAGACCCTAGAGTCTTTAAGCGAGACCCTAGAGTCTTTAAGCGAGACCCTGGGTGATGTCTCTCTCGTGTAGAGTATGTGATGAGAAGTGTATGCAGTGGGTTGTGTATGCGTGGGAGGCAAGAGTTGGCTGGTGCAGTAGAGTACCGTAAATGAGAAAGCTCACTTTGCTTCCCACTGACTCATCTACCCACACCTTTCACCCGGCCGTGCCTCAGTCACCTCCAAAATGGTTTACAACAGCACTGACGGAGAGAAAAAAGATCATGACATGAATCCATATTTAAAATTTTGGTTACCCAAAATTCCAGTCAAGAAAATAAAATATGGTCCATCAACCGTGAAGAGCTCAGTACCCCCCAGGGTACTGTGCTTGCTCCAGTACTTTTTCTCATCCTCATACCGGGCATAGACAAGGACACAATCTATCATCCTGTATTATCTGTATCATCCTTTGCAGATGACACTAGGATTTTCATGAGAGTAGACAACATAGAGGATACGGCAAACCTCCAATCAGATGTAGATCAGGTCTTTCTATGGGTTACAGAAAATAATATGGTGTTTAACGAAGATAAGTTCCAGCTCATGCGCTACGGAAAAAATGAAAATATAAAAACGGAAACCACGTACAAAATTCAGTCAAATCATAACATAGAAAGAAAAGGCAATGTAAAGGATCTGGGTGTACTCATGTCGGAAGACCTTACCTTTAAAGAACACAATAAAGTAGCCGTCACAACTGCAAGAAAAATGACAGGTTGGATAACAAGAACCTTTCACACTAGAGATGCTGTACCGATGATGATACTTTTCAAAACGCTTGTGCTCTCTAGAGTGGAGTACTGCTGTACAATGACAGCCCCTTTCAAAGCTGGAGAAATTGCTGACCTGGAGAGCGTGCAGAGATCCTTTACTGCTAGAATCCACTCAGTAAAACATCTAAACTATTGGGACCGACTAAAGAGCCTAAATCTGTACTCCCTTGAGCGCAGGCGGGAGAGGTACATAATAATTTACACGTGGAAAATATTAGAGGGGCTGGTCCCAAACCTGCACACAGAAATAACATCACATGAGACCAGAAGACATGGCAGGATGTGCAAAATACCCCCGTTGAAAAACAGAGGTGCAACAGGTACTCTGAGAGAGAACTCTATCAACATCAGAGGCCCGAGACTGTTCAACACGCTTCCACTACACATAAGGAACATAACTGGCCAACCCCTCACAGTGTTCAAGAGAGAACTGGATAAGCACCTCCGAAGGATACCTGATCAACCAGGCTGTGACTCAACGTCAGACTGCGAGTAGCCGCGTCAAACAGCCTGGTTAACCAGTCCAGCAACGAGGAGGCCTGGTCGACGACCGGGCCGCGGGGACGCTAAGCCCCGGAAACACTTCAAGGAAACTACCCATTTCTTTCGTAGCTGGTAACACTTCCGTTTTCATTTAATTATTTTATTTATTTATTTATTTATTTATTTATTTATTTATTTATTTATTTATTTATTTATACACAAGAAGGTACAAGGGGTTTGTGATAGTATATAAAATTGATATTTTACTTATGCTTTAAGTTCCTTATTCTTGCTGTAGACTACCACTATAGTGTACTTGGGGTACCGTTCGTTAGCCTGAGGTAAACTCGGTAGACCAATGATGTGTTATATTGTAAACTTCATGTAATTCTGTGTACCGAAACACTGGAAAATATTCACTAAAGGATTGGAATTTGGTACTTTTGAGTCCGTTCTAAATTTCAGGTGTATCTGTCTCTGACGACACGATCACATATTCTCACTGCCACGTGTTCCATTCCATATTCTTAGTGCCTCGAGTTAGTATTCTTACCACGTGGTGTTAAGGTTCTTACCGCCTGGCCACGGTTGTCAAGTCATCTCCCAGAGGTGTGAACCATCATGTGATTAGGGAACTTATTGCGCTTTCTCCCGAAGACCCAAGTCACGTTGCTTAGTCGTCCACCCGACGTTCACGCGACGTCCACGCGACGTCCACACTCACCACTATGACTCGTGTGTGTTTGACTTCACGAAAATGGTTTATTGTTTAGAGAGAACTGGCCGAGGGGTAAGGTGTTGTTTTGAATGATTGGTGGTTGTCTTTACTGGTTTTCTCTAGTAATTTGAGTGGGGGAATTACCTAAGGAATTACTTGCGAATAACAAATGTCTCGTGAAAGCCAGCATAGACAACCACCGATCAGAGTAAACTTTTAGACATTGTGTGTGTGTGTGTTTGCAGTGTTAAGCTCAAGCTCCTGAGCCCCACCTAACCGCCAGGCGGTTGTCTATTGTAGTGACGCCTGTCTATGCAATTCCCCTTGTCACGTCTACTCTCTGGACAACTTAGAGACTACTATCTCTCCCTCTGGTCCATTCCATCTACTCGCTGTTCTTACGCTAAATAACTGTGTCTGGCATCCGTGCCTCGTCTGCCCCTTAGGCTTACATGCTTGTCTTACTCTCCAGTCGAAAGTCTGAGTAAACCCAGACACGAGCAGAATTGACTTGGTTTTAAAGTTTCTGGCAGCAGATCATTTCGAATGAAATATTTACACATATCTTGAACAATTGTTATAGAGTTGTTTAACTACGGATAAATCGTCCATTTTAGCATATTTTTTAATCGGGAAATATATCTTCCATGCGCGCTTAAACCACTGGGAGGTGGAACAAATTACTCAGACAAAAATATATATAGCAATAGATGACGGGACACAAAGGGTGGTAGACCACAATAGGTTATTACACAGTCTAGTAACCCCCGGTGCACACTCACTTGGATCCTCTCCTCACGTGTCCAGGATGAGTTTACGTGAGTTTACCTTTTCCCGGAAATTGCTCAATACTACTTTCCTCGGTGGCTGAGCGCTCACAGGAACGCTCACACCCACAAACACTTCCAATCTCATGAACAAATCCACACGGGCCGTGACGAGGATTCTGTAACACTGTAAAAGTGTTTGGTTTAGGTTAATACATACATAGAGTACATGAGTCACAGACAAGGATCGGAGAGGCGCCAGTTGTCTGCCTGAGATCTCACACCTCTAACCGTTAACGACCCCAAGTGACCTGAGGTCAGATCATGAGAATTTCACCTTGCTTCCGCTAAGAGCATAATTGGAGCCGGGTAGCCTTCAAACATGCCGACGTTTAAGGAGTGGCTTGGTAGTGCCGGAGGCTATCTACTTGTGGGCGGAGTTAGCTACTAGGTTCCCCAATATAAACTCGGAGAGCTATCGAGCATTAAGCAATAGGAGACCGGCCAGCGGAGCAGAGCAGAGGCCAGCCGTCGAGATAGGCCGTCACCAGACGGGGGTGACGCTGCCTGAAAATTGCAGACCCCCCCCCCCCTCTCTATTCAACTTAGACTCAGTCCTCGGTGAGTGAACATTTAGGTGACTTGGTCGTGTTTACATATGTTGTGTGATGATCAGGGGCAGTCAAGTTGTAGGGTTCTCGAATTCTTGGATGATGACTCACTTTGCATATTAAACTGGAACATTTTAATTGAATTGCTAAATTATGATACTTCATGTGAAATATAATTATGAATTTATTATTTAAATTGTGTTTAACTTTGTTCCCTAGAGATTTTGAGTTGAGGTGAGAAAGCCTCTGTAGTTACTGGTTTCATGATTTAGAATGAGTACATGATAAAGATGGGACCATACTAATAATGATCTCTTGATAACATCTTTTGAGAATATTTTGTGATACAGGCAAGTTCCATTCCTTGTCTGGTATGTAATGATCATGAATGGATGGTGGCAGCATTTCGTCATCTACTATCTACTCTTCTACTTCTATCTACTCTTCTACTTCTACCTATCTACACCTCTCCCTCCACCCATCTCTAAACTCTCACTTTCAACTAATGACCCTCCTCGCTCCTCCCACCTCCCTACCTCTTACCCCAAACCCTCACTAATTACTTCACTATTCATTTCTTTCCTTTCGTTTCCTCTTATACGTTTGGGGCAATGATTCTGTATTCTAGAGTTCTCTCTAGAGTTTCGGGTAGCTGATCCAGTTACGACGCCTTGTAGTCTTAGTACCTAGGTAGTCAAATACCTAGGTTACAAGGTGTTGAACGAGAGAGGTTGCCTTAGGAACTCTGGAGGTGCTCTAGAATAGTTGGCTAACTGGGGACGGGATAACGGACTAGAGAGAGCTGTTTCCCCCGGCCTCGTTAGTTAACTGGGGGGTGGAATAATGGACAAGATAGAGCTATTTCCCCCACCCCCCGTTACAATTCGAACCTGCGTCCAGGAGCATCCCAGACACTGCCTTAATCAACTGAGCTACGACAGGGTTAAAAGGGTTGAAACCGAAGTTCTACTGAACTACTTTTGTTCATTTGATGCATCACGTTAGTGTGATCTCTGTGTGTGCTTCCAATCTCTTTTGGTATTATTAAGATTATTATTGTTATTGTTGTAAGTACACGTGAGGGTGCTTACATTACGATGTGGCGGGAGACAAGGTACGGATCAATATATTATTCGTGGTAGCAGTCTTCGTGGCGAAGTGGTCACGCACTCGCCTGGCGTTTCGCGAGCGCTTTAGCCTGTGTTCGTATCCTGGCCGAGGCGCCAATCCCTAACTGTAGCCTTTGTTCACCCAGCAGTGAAGGGATACCTGAAATTAAAATTGAAATTGAAATAAGTTTATTGAGGTAAAATACACACAAAGGGATGAGGTAGCTCAAGCTATTCTCACCCCGTTCAGTACATTGTGTTAATACATACATATAAACACATCTCAAACAGCCCCAAAAGGGATACCTGTTTGTTAAACGATTTGGCGGGTCGTATTCCAGGGAAAATTAGGATTAAGAACTTGCCCGAAACGCTGTGTGCTAGTGGCTGTACAAGAATGTAAGAACTATATATATATAGTTCTTACATTCTTGTACAGCCACTAGCACACATACTCGTCATAGATCGTTTGCTGATTGTTAAAACTATACTGTATATCATTAGGTTAGGATGTATTAGCTTAGAATAGATTAGGTTTGTTTTAAAATCCGTTGGGGGAGCCGTGATATATTTACTATTTGTGCCTGCAGAATCCAGCTATTAGCTCCTGGACCCCGCCTGTCGAGCCGAGGGGTGTTATAAAAGCAGGGAAATGGGGGGTTGTAGGATGTGACTTGTATCCGCTGAAAATGTACAAAATGGTGTGTTGTGCAGGTTATGGGACGGTGGTCAGAGATGGCGGCCCTGCTGCTGTTGCTGCTGACAATGACGGTGACGGTGAAGGAGGCTCAGGCCACCTGGAAGTGGGAGGAGTCCACACCTGCTCCTGGCCCCTCTTCCGCCTCCTCTGTTGTCACCTCCTCTTCCTCCACTTCCACGTCTTCCTCCTCGTCTTCCTCCTCCGCGGATGAGGTGAGTTTTACCAGTCCTCGCTGTTTGATGCTCTTGTTGTTTTAGATTCAGCTACTGGGAGTAAAAAGTGCCAAGTAGCACGGGCTATGGTGAGCCCGTAGTGGACTTACCTGGCACAGGAGCGGGGCAAGTAGCACGGGCTATGGTGAGCCCGTAGTGGAATTACCAGGCACAGGAGCGGGGCTGTGACTGTGGTATTTGATGCATTATATTCTGGACACTATATATCCGTCATCAGTTACAGCCCCGCTCTTGTGCCAGGTAAGTCCACTACGGGCTCACCATATCCCGTGCTACTTTGCAACTTTTTGCTCCCAGTAGCTGAAGCTAAAACAACAACAACAACAACACGGACGCTATCGTCATTTAGCTTCCAGACTGTATAGTTCTTTACTGTTTTATAAGCGATCGATTTGTAGGCATTCTCGGGCTAATGAGCATCATTCAAGACAGGCGAATTGCTTTAGATTCGTAAGTTTGTCGTTAAATAAAACCATTTAATATTAGACGCTTGTTAAAAAGTATAAACAGGCTGGTCTGGAAGAGAGAACACTGTCGAGGAAATCTTTCACATTACAAAATAATATATATATATATATATATATATATATATATATATATATATATATATATATATATATATATATATATATATATATATATATATATATATAATCATTACAAAAAGCGTAATATATGTTCACTGCCTAAAGCTTGAGGACCCACAACAGGACGACTTGGACGTGTCCGGGGAGTGGAGGGCGCCCCCGGGGCCGTCACGGAGCTTGGAGAAGGGTGACACGGCGCCGTCACGGAGCCTGGAGAAGGGTGACACGGCGCCGTCACGGAGCCTGGAGAAGGGTGACACGGGACCACTGAGCCTGGATGCTGCGCCCTCTGACACACAGCCTAGGTTCATCGGATCCCTTAAGAAGAAGCTCTGCTCCGTCGGCTTAGGCTTCAATGTGAGTAGTTAATGGGTAGGGGAGAAGGGGGGGGAGAGCTGTGAAGGAAGGGGGGGAGCTGTGAAGGAAGGGGAAGGGGGCTGTGATGGAAAGGGGGAGCGGTGAGGAATAGGAGTAAGCTGTAATGGAGTGGAGAAGGGAAGTGTGAGGGAGAGAAAAGGAGCTGTGAGTGATAGTGAAAGAGCTGTGAGGGAGAGAGTACTGCGAGAAGGAGGAGGAGGAGGAGGAGGTGAGAAGAAAGCAGGGAGAGCAGTCTTTGAGTGTGGGATTACGTAATAAACTACCCCTTACAGGATGAGTGTGAGGTGCACTGTAAACTACCCCTCAATTAGGGCATAGAGGGAGCTGAGTATGAGTGAAGGGTAAAGGAATAGGTGAGAGCAATTGAAAGGGTGGAGAGGGGGGGGGGCGGGTGGAGTAGACCCTGGAATAGGGGGGGGGTGATCATGTCCATCTGGGCAATGCAAGTGTAGGAGATAAAGGGTGTTGAGTTGTTGCGTGGGCAGGGCAGGGGAAGGGGGGAGTGGGTGGGATGGGCAAGGGGGAGGGGAATGGGGGGTGGAGGGGAGGGGAAGGGTGTGGGTGGGATGGGGGGGGGAGGTTATATAAGAAGGCGGAGAAAGGATTAATGAGGGGGGGGGGTGTTAGGAGGGGGTGGATAGGGGATGGGGGGCCGCACCTTTCACTTTCACCGGACATACTTTTGTTTGTCATTTTTGTCCATGGTAATGTCCCCCGTGCCCATGGGTCGTCGTACTTTCTCTTTTGGGGTCACTGTGTGGGTCTCTTGGTCTGAAGAGCTAAGAACCTCTTGGTCAAACCTCACCTCAGAGGAATTGTCTTTAGTTTAAAAGTTAGGTCAGGTACGTCTGGCAGGTGGGCCGATGACGGCCATGTTCGGACACTGTGTTTCATGACTATTTTTCTTTGTTTTCTCTTAATTTAAGTAGCTAAGTATGTAGTCTAACCACTGAACATCAGTTGATACTTTTCTCATGAAGAAAAAATCGGAATAAATGTCTTTTTAAGTGTTGAGTCTATTTCATGCAGTCACTAGAAGACACCAGTTAATTCATTATCTTCCAAGGTTTTGTAACTATAATAAAGATTTTTGTGTACCAGTGTGAAGAATTAGCAAAGTCAAAAGTCAGTAGAGAGCTGTAATCACTTAGTTTAAGAGATGGTATATACTGTATATTTATAACATATAATAACCTTAACACTACTGACGGGGTATAGTGTGGAGACAAGGGCTACAAGCTAGCCACTCTCCACTATGGCAAGCCCGTCCACCCTCATGTGGTACAGTACGTCCAGCCCGTCGAGCTCCGCCCAGTGGGTAAGCCCATCCCAGCCCTACCTCACCACCACGGCTACGGTGGCATCAGGGGCTATGGCGGCGCCAGCAGCGGTGGTCACGGAGGCGCCCCCCATGGCGGCGGTCTGGGCGGCGGCAGCACCAGATATGGTGGTCATGGCGGCGGTCTAGGCGGCGGCGGCACCAGATATGGTAGTCATGGCGGCGGTCTGGGCGGCGGCAGCACCAGCTATGGTAGTCATGGCGGCGGTCTAGGCGGCGGCGGCAGCACCAGCTATGGTAGTCATGGCGGCGGCAGCACCAGCTATGGCAGTCATGGCGGCGGTCTGGGCGGCGGCGGCAGCACCAGCTATGGCAGTCATGGCGGCGGTCTGGGCGGCGGCGGCAGCACCAGCTATGGCAGTCATGGCGGCGGTCTGGGCGGCGGCGGCAGCACCAGCTATGGCAGTCATGGCGGCGGTCTGGGCGGCGGCGGCAGCACCAGCTATGGTAGTCATGGCGGCGGTCTGGGCGGCGGCGGCAGCACCAGCTATGGTACTCAGGACGGCGACCATGGCAGTAGTCATGGCGGTGTTGACGACGAGGGCGACGTCAGCAGTATCTACGGAAGTCAAAGTAGTGCCACCTCCTATGGCTCTAACCCTCGGGACTTCTACTACGGCGAGATCCCCACAGGGCACGGTGGCAGTGCCCCGCCTGACCTCTACGGTTCTCCTAAGGCTTCTTCCATCATACACAGTGGTGCTGCTTCTGGGTATGCTGCCCCTCCAGATCCCCCTTCCGAGTACAGCCCTTCGCCAACCCCCTCCTCCGGGCACAAAATCCTTCAAGATCCATCTGAATACAGCGCCCCTCCACTTCCCTCTTCTGGGTATAGTGCTTCTCCAGCTCCTTCAGTGTCATATAGTGAGCCAGTAGGTCCCTCGGTTTCATATGGTGGATCCTCTGCGTTAGGAGGCAACATGCAAACTGTGAAGCATATCCACCTCCACCAACACAATTATAAACTGGACAACAGCGGCGGAGGTTATGGGGCTCAAGGTGTCGCTAGTCTTGCTACCAGCGACGGTTACGGGTTCCAAGGGAGCACTAGTTTTGGCACTGGCCCTAGTTATGGGGCCCTAGGTGACGAGAGTCTCGGAATTAGCGAAGATTATGGGATCCTGAGTAGCGATAATTTCGGTACTGGGGAAGATTATGGAATCCTGGGAGACACTACGTTCGATACTGGGTACGATAGTAACTTTTTATCCGGCCCTGATAATTCCTACTCGCCAGATTCCTATGCTTCATTGCGAGAAGATACAAACAGCAAGAACCACCTTCTAAAATTTGAAAATAGTGAGCACTTAAGTGTGACCCCCTTGCCCCCACTACTAAATGATATATATGGATCCCCAGTTGGCAAGTACAACATAGAGCTAGATGATGCTGGGAAGCTGGTCAGGGATGTACGTCAGCCCGTAAGAGAGGGTCGACCCAGGGAGCTGGAATGTACCTGCGTCCCTATCGGTCAGTGCCCACAACAGCAACCCGCTGGGCCTTCTCCTTTAGCGCGGGAAGACTTGAGCGGAATTCAAGACCCTCGTAATTCCCCGTCGGCAAATAGAATATTTTCCAACAACAGTTTTACCCTTCGGCGTCAGCGACGAGATACTGGAGACACACTGGACAAGATGCCTACGCCCTCCCAGGATCCACCACTAGATCAAATGGCCTTGCCCTCTCAAAATCGTCCACTGGAAGAGTTGGCTGTGCCCTCCCAGGATCGCCCGCTACACCATTTGGCTACGCCCTTCAAGAACAGCCAGGTAGACCAGATGAACATCCTCTCCCAGGATCGCTCGCTGAAGCGCAGCAGGGAATTGTTTCCTGAGGCTTCTCATTTTGATTCTGATCTCTTCACATACGATTCAGACGTTATTACTCTCCCAGCCGTCTCTCAGAACAGCCTTAAGAACGCCCGCTTCTCGGCCGTTCGGAAGACTCCTTACCCCAATATCAACATTGTTGGCAGCGACCTCATCGTCCAGGGCCAAGTTGACAGCCCAGTGGAGCCCTTAACCACCCTTCCTGTAGTACCCGTTCCTTCCACCACTTTGGAGCTGCCAGTGATTAGTGCAGTCTTAGTCAAGAGTCAACGGGGAGGTGCCAGTGACGCAGCCTTAGTCAAGAGTCAACGGGGAGGTGCCAGTGACGCAGCCTTAGTCAAGAGTCAACGGGGAGGTGCCAGTGACGCAGCCTTAGTCAAGAGTCAACGGGGAGGTGCGAGTGACGCAGCCTTAGTCAAGAGTCAACGGGGAGGTGCGAGTGACGCAGCCTTAGTCAAGAGTCAACGTGAGGGCATTGTGCACGACGTAACTCAGCAGTACTTCAGGAACCTTCTCACTAACGTAAGGACTTAATTAACAATTTTATTAACCCACAAGTTTAAAGGTTCATGTTTTTTTTTGGACTGAGTCTTACCATGTTTTCCTTTATGTTGCATGTTTCAGAAAGAGGTTGTTTTTAAAGATTGTAAAGATGTAGCGAAAAAAGTCCGCTCGCGACGCGCTTCTACCAGGGAGGAAATTAAAGAGGAAGAGGAAACGTCACCCGTAAGTTTGCAACCGGCTAGATTTCCATTAATAGGGGTCAGCTGACTGCTGAGACACGCTGAGTGTTGTCTGCTTCAACTCACACAACAAGCAGACTTGTCTCAGCAGGTCCAGCAGCTGAGTAAGATTTAGTAAAGCACTTTCAGTAGCAGTTTCTCTCACGATATTTGCACTTACAGGCTAATTTGTCAGCTTCCTGTTAACTTATTCTACTTTTTGTTTTCCCTGTGAAAATAATGTTTGTATATCATGACAACCATAGCATGCTGTGTGGTTGGTATTTACCTTTAATCCTCGACTGCCTCTCACCAGTATTTCTTCTTCTTACAGCGGTTTCTTAAAGGACTGTTAGGGGGTCTAGGGGGGTTAGGTGGTAGTGGGTTGGACGGCCTCAAAGGACCCGGCTTGGTACCCTCTTTTGGAGTTAACTTTGGCAGTCTACCCACAGGTGCTGGGTATGGGCCCTACGGCTCCCCCTATGGCGGAGATAACAATCCCCTCGGCTTGGACCTTGGTCCTGTCTCTATCAACCCCTTCGTTGGATTTAAGGTTGCCAGTCTGGACGGACGACCCATCTTAAACCCGTCCCTGGATCTACTGGTCACACCTAACGCTAAAGGAGTCCACGCTATCGAGGGTCTTAAGGACAAAATTAAATATGGTTTTGAAAAAGACAAGGGCTATGGTGGAGACTATCCTTACTACCCAGGTGGAGGTTATCCAGGTGGAGGCTACCCAGGTGGAGGCTATTATCCTGGTGTAGGTTCCTACCCTAGTGGGGGTTATTACCCTGGTGGAAGTCAGTACCCTAGCCCCTATTATTCCGGAGGCCAGTACCCCGGCAGTGGTTATGGCGGGTATAAGAAAGCTGGTCTTTTCAGCAAGACTCAGGCTTACGGAGGGTACGCCCCTCAATACTCTCCGAGCTACGCCCCCCAATACTCTCCGAGCTACGCCCCCCAATACTCTCCGAGCTACGCCCCTCAGTATGTGCCTCAATATAAGCCTGTAGCTGATTACAGCAGTCACTCGTTGGGGACCGTCCACAAGCACCAACACACCCACTTCCACGACACCAACGACCCCTACGACGGATTCACTCCTAGCTACAGCCCTTATGGTCGCTCTGAACTTAACGACAAGGCCGCTTCTTCCGAAGTCTCTCCTTCTCTCTCGCGCCTTACACCATCTGCTTCAGGTACCAGTTTTCCTTCTCTTGCTAACTCCTTTTCCTCTTCTTCCGCATCCTCATCCTTCTCCCCATCCCTATCCTTCTCCCCATCCTCACCCTTCCCCTCGCAGGGTTCTGGGTCCATCCCCTTGTTTACTGGAAGAGCCTCTGGTGACAGTAAGGCCGAGTCCGGGTTTAAGTTCCCCGACACGTAAACACAGTTGCGCGCTCACCCACTAACCACGTCCGCTTCTACAAATCTGTTATAAAAACCGTTAATCGAAAACTAAAAACAAAGCTTCACGTGTTTTCAATTGTTTACAAACACCTTTGTGTGAATTATTTATTTACCAGATAACGTTCAACACACACACGCATCACGGAGTTCAATATTTCCGTGTCGACATCATGTTAGCTGTTTCACAATCTATTTAACCAAGCTTGGTGAACATCGCAAATCGTTGAAGACGACGAGATATTTTTGTATATTTATTAGCATTTGTCTTTCATAAACAAGTGATGAACCCGCATTACAGATCAAAAGCTTCTCAGAATTTGTAATATTTAACTAGTATGTAATTGTTCTAGCGCACTATTTGTCATGTTTATATATATTAAGTTATGTACATAGAGGCGCATAATATGGCGCACAGACCTTATGCTTTAGACTAGTTGATTTGCACCGCCACTCTTGTGCCCAGCTGACCTGGCACTCCGCACAGCTGCCTTGGCACTCCGCACAGCTGACATTGGCACTCCGCACAGCTGACATTGGCACTCCGCACAGGTGACCTTGGCACTCTCACGTCGTGAATCTGCTTCGTTTATCACAATTGTTATTATAACAATACCGCTGAATTAGGAGAATAACTGCAAATATCATATCCTCCTTTCCTTGTATTCCGTCTATGAATAAAAATAATTTGGATTTATGCAAATTCATTCATAATATAAATTGTAGATTTTGTTAATGAGATAACTTTGTGTTTTGGAGATTGAAATAAGTAGTTATAATGTTCAGTTCACACCATGGCATAGTGGTATTTTTGGTTGTGTGGGACTCCTTGCTGTAATAGGTACTCCCAGCGCTGTATTGAAGACGTTATACTGTAGTGGGGATTTTCCATCTTGTAGTAAGGACTTGCCTGCTGTAGTGGGGACACCCTGCTGTAGTGGGAACACCCTGCTGTAGTGGGAACACCCTGCTGTAGTGGGAACACCCTGCTGTAGTGGGAACACCCTGCTGTAGTGGGAACACCCTGCTGTAGTGAGGGACACCCTGCTGTAGTGAGGGATACCCTGCTGTAGTGGGAACACCCTGCTGTAGTGAGGGACACCCTGCTGTAGTGAGGGACACCCTGCTGTAGTGAGGGACACCCTGCTGTAGTGAGGGACACCCTGCTGTAGTGGGGACACACCCTGCTGTAGTGGGGACACACCCTGCTGTAGTAAAAACACCCAACAGTAACGATTACATAAATGTAATAAAGGAGATTGAGCCTAGGAGAGCGATATACTGTAGGAGCGTGTATGTTCCTCACAAGGTTTGGCCGAGTCAGGAGGTGCAGCGACCCTCTCACCCCCACCATCACGATGAGGCGTCCTCACGCCTCCTGGGACCCGTCGGCAACATCCTCAGCAACTTGCCCATCGGTATTACCCTCCAGCTGTCTAACCTGCCTTATTACAGTAACCCGGACCTAGACCCTTACTCCTACCCAGCACTCCACCCTTCTCTACATCGTGGAGGGCCCCTCCACGACCCTCCTCCTCCTCCTGTTGGTTCCTCATCTTCACTGGGATCTTCTCTCACCGGTTCCCTCAATGCCCCTACAAACTTTGTGTCTCCCATATTAGGTTCTTCTAGTGTCATTCCAGGCCTTCTATCGTCTCTTCCAGGTTCTTCCACTGCCTTTCAAGGTTCTTTATCTCCTTTTATGGCTGCTCTTGGGCTACCCTCGCCTCTCTCACCTTCAGTAGGACTACTCTCTCAACTCCGTCCTCCTCTGCCTCTCGGCCTGACCTCTTTGTCTCCTGGCATGGTCTCCTTCTCTGCCTTACCTCCCTCTCGACACCCTCGACCTCTGACTTTAGTCGACGAGAAGGTAGGGTTACCTGCGGCACTGCATGGTCCTGCTGGATTGCTGCCTCTACCTGTGCATGGTGGGCCTCGCCAGTACCATCTCCTTCCCGGGCGCCCTTCCCTCGGCCTCCTTGGGCACCGTGAGAGCTTCTGCTACTTCGCCAGCTGCCCGACGCTCGCGTCCTACTGCCAGGTATGTCAAGCGCCACAAGGCAATCGCACATTGCCTTCTGTCGACTCAACATTAAAGTGTATAAACAGTTATTTTTGTAAATGTTACGAAATCTGATAATTTTCAAAGTTTTAAAGTCACTTTTTTAATTAGAACTTTTGAAAATAATTGTATAATTATAGAGCGTCTTTTACATTTGCAACTTCTTAAATTTTGTAAACAAATCTTCCAATAGCAAATAGAAAACTGTACAGATACCAAAGTGTGACATGTGATAATAATTATTTTACAAAAAACATTAAAACTGACATGTGATGGAATCGAACGACAGTCATCTTATTGTTTTACCGGCATCTGGTAAACTGTTCTCAAGTGTTCTCATCATGTGGTGAGTAAACACCATGATGAGTCCAGCGCTTCTTTTGCCCTGACGAGGGCCACATTAAGTGTTTGTGACTCACGCGACAACGCCCACAGTAAGTGTTTGTGACTCACGCGACAACGCCCACAGTAAGTGTTTGTGACTCACGCGACAACGCCCACAGTAAGTGTTTGTGACTCACGTGACAACGCCCACAGTAAGTGTTTGTGACTCACGCGACAACGCCCACAGTAAGTGTTTGTGACTCACGTGACGAGGGCCACATTAAGTGTTTGTGACTCACGCGACAACGCCCACAGTAAGTGTTTGTGACTCACGCGACAACGCCCACAGTAAGTGTTTGTGACTCACGTGACAACGCCCACAGTAAGTGTTTGTGACTCACGTGACGACGCCTCTAGGTGCTCAGTTTCACATACTGGTAGAGAACAAGAATAATACAGGTATGGAGCAGGTACACAGAAGGTATAAAATAGGTTTAGTCCCGGTGCAAATTAGCTTCAGAGAACGTACTCGTACACACACACGCTGAACGATTAGAACCATAAAAAAGAGGTTAAATATATCGGAGCTGTCTGCTGTGGAAAATAATAACGGCATACAAGATTCACAGAGAAATTAACAGAGTCGAAGTCAGACATGAATAAGGAAGTACTCAAGGGCATTAGAAGGAAGGGGGGGGTTAGTAAGTTAGACTTGAGTGAGAAAGTACTCAATAGGAAGGGAAGGAAGTCAGACTTGAGTAAGGAAGTACCTTTTTAGTGTGGTAATGGTGAATACTTTGAATGTCAGAAGGGAAGATAATAACTGCTAACTCGCTACATATATTCAAGAGCACCAGTGAGGGAAAGCGTAGGTCAGGAGCGTGTTCCTTCTCGTGTTCCTCACACAAAAGGAACACGAGAAGCAGAGAGGGCTAAACACTGATACTCATCCCTGCAAGTTACTGTATCAAACGGCCAATGAATGAAAAGTCAGAGCCCAGGCACTGAAGTTGAGCCAGCAGGCAGTACATTAAGGTAGGTGTATGTAGGTTAGCGCACACATGTGCTCCGTATACTGATTCCGAATGTCACGTGGCGTCAATGTTCTATGAATGTTGCCTTTATTCTTGTACTGTTCTAATATACTTTGTTCTTTATTTTTGTTATTGATATATTGTGCGAGTGAGGAGTATAGGCGAGGGGTACAGATATTAACAGTAAAGTACCGGGTTACTTACAGCTTCATGGCGAGTTTTACATTTATTGACACGTTTATATATAGCTATTTTTATTAAGCACCACAGTTATATGATGTAAGCTTATATTACATATTAGTTACATTAATGGAACACAGAAGTGCTGATTATTGAAAATATACTGACTAGTAAGACCACTGACTTTAGTAAGAGAGGTGACTCTAGTAGGATTATTGACTTTGGTAGGAGTATTGACTTAGGTAGATTACTGATTTTGATATCCTTGCCCTCAGGGGCAGGTGGCCGGCGCTGGTGCGGGCGGACCCATGAACTGCGGGGTGTTTGAGGTGTGCTGTAGCTCTGATCGCTACCAGGGCGCCTTCTCCACCAACTTCAATTCCTTCAGAAACACCGCAGGCACCTGTGGCATCAAGAACACTGACGGGGTCGTCGGACGCATCAACCAGCCCCGTCAGGAGCAAGGAGATGCTGAATTCGGTGAGTGAAGAACAGCGTACCTCGACACAAGTTAGTTAGATGTTCCAGTAACGTGTGCCTGTTCCACGACACAGAACCAGTTTGATGTTCCTTCAGCGTGTTTTCATCACAACACACTTCCACTTGGCTAAAATCTCCTCCCACTTTTCTCACACATAAGGAACAAGTAGACTCATATAACTCACTTTCCCAGTTCGCACTTGCATCGTGTCAACGAGTGTATGGTGTAGAGAAGATCAGTAAGAGTCCCGACGCTTGTCGTTGCAGGAGAGTACCCGTGGCAGGCGGCGGTGCTGAAGAAAGAGGGCTTCGACAACGTCTACGTGTGTGCTGGCACCCTCATCGACGAGCGCCACGTCCTGACGGCTGCCCACTGCGTCCAGGGGTACGTCATGCTCGCCCCTAATAAGGGTAGAGTTAGAGACGGAGAGACTTCATCTTTCCCTGTGGTTTTCCAGTTCTATACTTGTCCGCGGACATCTCATCTCGTCTGCTTGTCCATATATCTGTCTCAATCAGTCTTTCCACGGGATCTTCTCATGCACCTATCTGCTGCTGTATATATTTTATTTCTCCATAAAGGGTCTTCATGTATAAAATATTAATAGCAATAACTAAGAACATGCAAGATCATTTTTCTAGCCAGTGTGATAAAATCAGAAACGAAGACAGACTCGGTTAATTACAGACAATTCAAATCTCGGCGATAATGTATATTTTGGTACATGTTACATCCCGTGTCCGATAATGATATGACTTTCTTTTCTCAATGAACTTACTTGAACTTGACTTTGATAGTCTATAGTTTTTTTGGTGTTGAAATGAGTCGTGTGGTCGGCAGGTATAAGACCTCAGAGCTGCGCATCCGTCTGGGAGAATGGGACGTAAATCGAGATACTGAATACTACCCGTACTACGAGAGTGATGTCACCGCTGTCTTCGTCAACCCGGGGTTTTTCTCTGGCAACCTCATCAACGACATCGCCCTCGCCAGGATCGAACTTCCGGTTGATTTCCGTAGAAAGTAAGTGGAGTCTCCATACAAATGTCATAGTGACGGGACCTGACTTTAGTCTTGCGCAACATGCAAACGCCTCCAGCCTCAACTGTTATGATTTGTAAAATCACTTTGGAATAACAAAATTTAAAGTAAATTGTGCATGTAAAAATTTCTATCAGATGTTTATTAATTCAGAGAGGCTCAGGATTCTCTTGTGGTAATTTATGTTGTCGCGAGGCTTGCCTCCTGATATTAGGCTATAACTGCACGAAGAAATTGAATTCCTTTCGTATCTCTAAATCACCTTTATTTGAAGTTTTGATGGTGTTATTACAGCAATTTTTGACATTCACTGGTATTCACTCTTTCACTCCTGATCTATAGGCGAGTTCTGACTCTGTCATTACTCTATTTAAAACTTTCACTCACTCTTTCCTCAGCACCTTGACACTAAGTGAACATTGATGGTCTCGTTAGAACAATTATACCTTTCTCTTAGATTACCCTTTTCATCGCTTTCTTAATTTGGATCTCTGAAGGTATCGTTAAAGGATATTTTTAATCTCGGTTTCCCTTAACTATAATTATAAGCCGACTCATTATACCATTTGTAAATTGATTTATTTGTTTTATTTTCACAGTTATAGCAACCTTCTTTTATCTTGGATTCAATAATAAAGATTCTGTTATAACTCCCCCTCCCCCCTTGAACCCTTCGACTGTAAGTGGTTCGTTCGTGTGACAGGTTACAGCCATCGTGGTTGGGCACCATGCCTTCTAACCCCCCCGTCCCATCCCGTATTCCTATCCTGATCCCTTCCAAGTGCCGTATGGTCGTAGTGGCTTGGCGCTTTCTCCTGATAGTTCCCTTCCATTCTCTTTCTGAAAACCTTGACTCGATGAATAATGATGAAATTAGCACTTGTTGGCTAACTGATCGGTTCTATCATGCATTCGGAGACCAGAGTGTCCCCCTGTCCCGCCATAACCCATCGCATGAATATGGAGTACATAATACACTAATTATACGCCCTGGTGAGGCCACTCCAGACCGACAACCAGAGCGCAACTCTATAGTCTCCTGAGACTGATGAATGCACTACTACTACTACTACTACTAATTATACTAACTTGGGTTGTTGCGATGTACTAACAGACATTGTTGTTTATACTCTGCAGTCCGCACATAGGACCAGTGTGTCTGCCTAGCAAGGTTGACTTCTCTGGCCAGAGGTGCTGGGTGTCGGGTTGGGGCAAGGATAGCTTCGACGAGGCCGGCCACTACCAGAACGTCCTGAAGGTTAGTACACTGTCAAGACCACCGAATAGGGCTGTAGTGGGTGTTTTAGGATTGCAAGGAAACTTCCACTCATCACTGAGGGGAAATCTGTAATTGTCTGGAAACTTTTTGAGTCTGGGGTTGAAAGTCCCAGTTGGATACCTGTGGTGTGTGTCTGAGTAGTGGTCGGTAGAGCTCTTGTCTTCCACTCCAGTGGTTGTGAGTTCGAGATTCCTTTGTTTTCAGCCACGATATATAATTATGATTTTCCTCTGATGTGTTTCACTGCAGAAATAACAAAAGTGTGATAATTAACGATAATAATACATAATGATTTTCAGGAGGTTGACGTGACGGTGGTGCCAGCGGTGGTGTGCCAGGGGGCGCTGCAGCAGACAAGGCTGGGACCCACTTACCGCCTCCACCCTGGCATGATGTGTGCCGGGGGAGAGCAGGGCAAGGACGCCTGTAAGGTGGGTCGCTGCTCCCTCCACTCATTCTCTCATTTTCTCTAGCATCTCCATCGTGTTTATTGATCCATGTGTTGGAATGTTATTGCTATGTCACCTTCTTCTCATTCACCTTGAACTTTACTGGTTCTTCCCCTCTCATCTTTACTCCTATGTCGCTTTGATCTCATTCACCTTGAACTTAACTGCTTCTTCACCTTAAACTTTATTGCTCCATCACTTTAAACTTTACTGCCCCATCACCTTGAATTTGTATTGCCCATCAATATCGATGGCATATATATGAAATAAAATGTGACATTCTGTAAGCCTATTGATTGATTGTTGCCGCCGAAGGCGGCTAGTTTATTGTGCACCCCATATTCATCCTGTGAGCGGTAGCGCAAAAGCATTACAGAGGGCACAAAAGGTCTTTATCAGACCTCATCTTAGATTATTACATAAACAATTTCATCTATCCTTCACACCTTATAGTTACAATGTCAGCTAGTTACAGAGAAAGTGCTATTTCAAGAGCTATATATTTACAGTAAGTCATCATACATTAATGGTGGTCTTATCGTTAATACATAATAGTTTGACTGTAATCCTACATCACTAAAATCCTGACCTATAATAATGTCTCTGTAAGGTAGGTGGGTGATGTGTGACAGTAAAACAATAATGCAATGTTCCTTACGTTGTAGCATCAGTAGCAGGAAGAGTTACTTAAATATTCTCTAAACACGCAACACAAAAGAATCGTCACCACCAGTATTTGACCTTCAACAAGCCGCCGGCTTCCTGTCCTCATCGAGGCCACTGGTGTTAGAAGGCCTCAGGTACATTCATCATGTACACTGTTTGGTTGAGTTAGTAACGTGTGTGTTCGAGATGTTTTACATGAAAATGTTGAGTTAGTAAAGTATGGGTTTGTGTTACAGGGTGACGGAGGTGGACCTCTGGCGTGTGAGGGCCCGGACGGCAGGTACCAGCTGGCTGGGATCGTGTCCTGGGGAATAGGCTGCGGTTCCTCCGGTGTCCCCGGCGTTTATGTGAACGTTGCTTATTACTTAGACTGGATCATCCGGACCATTAGAGTGTAAACTCTACCATCGGACAAATTCAGAGCTCCTGGCTTTATATTCAGGGCTCTTGGTTATAGGATCCGAGTCTCTCTCGTTTTAAATTAATTCTGAGCACAAGGTTCAGCGACGGCCTCGCTTCTTGCAGGTCGGCGTTCGATCCCCCAGTGCTCCAAATGGGTGGACACCGTTCCTTTTCCTCCCTCCTATCCCAACTGTCTATCCTCATTTCCCACCTAAGATTATTAAGAAGAAATAAATCCCTTGCAAATGTTATGGAGCTTTCTCCTGATAATTGTCTTGCCGTACCTTACCTTAGTTTTAAGATTGACACAAAAAATAAAATATTTTTGTTAATCTCATTTGAACTACTTCAAGTTCCATGTAATGTAATCTACCATTTGGTTCCCACGTAAAGATTAGGTTCCTAGGTTACACATTTCAAGTCTTGTTTTTAGGCTTTTAAATCCTGGGTACCGGATTTTTAAGATCTTTGATCTGTATTCTTTCTTCCATAATACAGAGGTTCTGGGATATGTAAACTGGGATCTACCTTGCTGGTTTTGAGTTCATAGACTGATATTGGAAGGTCTCGAGGTTCTAACTTCTTGACACTCTTGTTAGATTTCTAAGTTCTCAGATACGCCTTTTTGTTTTCAGGTTTCAGGCACTCTAACCTTGGCTGAAGGTTCATTGTTCTAGAGTTGAGGCTGTAGGTTCATGTTTTCAGGCTTGTGTTCAGGGAATGCATCCCACGCAGCCGTCTTGAGCTAGTGAACGTTGAATCATATATTAGTAATAATAATTATAATTTTATCTACAAGAAGGTACAATGGGTTGGTGAAATTACACAAGACTGGTATTTTTACATTCTTGCAAAGCCACTAACACACATAGCGTATCGGGCATATATAGTCCTTAGATCTCAACCATTCTCCGTTGTTTTCCTTTGTTATCGAATTGTTAAGTAATAATTATTGTTTTACTAAGAAAATTTGAATAGACAGATGAATTACGTGAGCAGGGTTGTCGTAGAGACGAACTTGTGTATAAAAGAAAGTTCCTGACGGTGTCAAATGCCAGTGTTCGATCATGTAAGTGTCAACAAGTGCCTTTAAGTTGTGGTAACATCCCCCTAGGGGCTTGTCTCTCTATACGTTCATCACAAAAGTGTAATGTTGCTACAGTATTCGATAGCTCCATATTTGAATTCCGTTACAGTATAGTACCATAAGGTTAATTTCAAAAGGTCTCGCTGCGGGTCAGCTGGTCTGTGTCTGTACATAAACAAACCTTTAATTAATAAAATGTTAAATTTATATATCTATTATTTGATTACATTGTTCCTCTTGTGTGTGTAAATCACGAAAATTAACACTGATTCCATAATGATGTAGTTTAAGAAGGAGGTTTTGGTGGTTGACAGTGTCAAAAGCCTTACGTAGGTCCACAAATAACCCAACAGGGCACTCATTTTTATCAAGAGCTGTATGTATCAAGTTAATCATACTAATAAGTGCATCGTTCGTGCTTTTATTAAATAGTTAATGAACTTGCCATTATGACGAAAAGCCCACTGTTAGACCTCTTTAATATTAGTTATAAAGAAGGCAGTATTCCTAGTAAATGGAAAAAAAGCTTTGATCATCCTTATCCCTAAAGCCAATAGAGAGTACAGACCTGTGTCCTTAACCTTGTGTTTTTGTCAAATGATGGAGAGGATAATTTTAAGTAGACTTTTATATATAATAGGTGATCAGCTGTCTAGTAATTTGTTCGGGTTCCCCAAAGGCAAAAGTACCTCTGACTGTATCATTAAATGTCTAGCTTATGATAATGATTAGTATAAAATTTTTATTGATTTACAAAGAGCTTTTGATAAAGCCAACAAAGAGGTTATCTTTGTTGGTCTTTCAGCTATGAACTAGCTGGTCTTGATGTTAAAGGGAGATTATTTCGCTGGATAGAGGATTAATCTTCACGAAAGGAAGACTCAGGTGTGGTATTAAGGTTATATGTCAGGTGTGAGGTCTTAGGAACTCGTCACACCTCAGGGAGGAGTGTTGAGACCCACCCTGTTTAATGTATTAATGAATAAGATAGCATCTGAGAGATACTCAAGTTCAAGTATGTTTATTGAGACAAGAAAGAGATACATTTCAAAGGGATAGAGTAGGCTAGTAGCACCTGTCATTTCTTGTTTTGGTAAAGGCAGGATGGGCAAGTTGGAGAAGTTACAAAATGAAGCCATGAGAATTATCTTAGGATGCCCAAGAAATGCTATGATTGAGACAATGAGGATGGAGTTGAATCTGAAGAGTATTAATGATTGGGGATAGAATTTCAGAGATAAATGTAGCCTCTGCCATTAGATTAATGAGAGGTGGGGGAGCTAATGAAATTAATCCTCTCAGTACGAAAGGTGGGAAGTAATGAACAATGTTGATAAAGAAGAGAGCATATATGATCGAGTACCTTATGCTCAAATGTTATAAAGTATGATGCTATTACAGAATGTACTGCTCTGCCTAAGAGACAATTCATACCACCATGGGAGGATTGTAATGTTGATGTTGTAATTAATCCCTTGCAAAAGAAAAACGTATGTATGAGATAGGAGAGCTGAGGGTAGTATATGATTGTATAATTAGAAAATTACCTACAGAAAATACTCTACATGTATATAGTGATGGGTCAGTAGCTAGAAATGGGAAGGCAGGATGTGGAGTCTTGATCAGGGAGTACACTGACATCAGCACTGTAGATACTGTTATTGGACACGTCTTAACTGACAATGTCTCTTCAACGCAGGCTGAACTCCAAGGTGTATTAGCAGGATTACAGGAAGTAGTCAATTGTGGTAAAAATGCCTGCTTCTTTATTGACAGTAGAGGAGCGTTAGTCTTTAAATAGCAAACTCTAGAAATGATTCCTAGGCTGTATTTCTTATCATATTCATATTTCTTAGTTACTGATTTGAATACCCCTTTAGTGAGCCAAAGGTTGTTAGTTCTTGTGGGTTAGCATTGGACAGTACTATAAATGGTTAGAGTTTTGTGAAAAAATGTTTGTAGACCTACAGAAGGTTGATGTTTTCGAAATTACGAAGTTCAGTTTCGCAGTTTGTTACCAGAAGTGGCAACAAGAGTTAGTTATTTACGGAAGCATCTTTATGCAGTTTGAAGCCATTCTTGGCCACCATGCCCAACATATCCCAGTGGGTCAGTCGTCCACGAGAAGGGTGAAGGCTTTTTCTAACATATACATGAAAAGGGTGTTATTATCATACTCAATTTAATTGGCACTGCAACGGGGGTCAAGTCTAGTTGTATTTTAACATCATAATTATAATAAATATAATTGAAACATAGACGAAGTGCAAATACAAAAATTTATTTATGCAATCTATTTCGTTTGGTTATTTCTGAAAAAAAAATAGTTTAGGGTGCAGAAAACGTAGTGAGGTGGTTAGTGTGACGTACGGACGCTGGGGGTAAGGCAGGGCCCAGGAGCCACAGTCTGGCCGGGACACTTGCCAGACCCACTCTTCACCTCACGCTACCATGTTATCCTCCTTCAACGGTGACATTTATCTTCGTCTGTGGACACACACACACGTTTCAGTGAGCTGAGGAGCAGTGTGTTAGTAAGTACCTTTGGTAAGTTACTGGAGGCAAGAGTGTGACCTTTGGTATGTGTCTGGTACAGGAGGCTCTGGGGGTCACGAGGGGTCACTGCCCTCGCCGACCCTGCTTCACGGCTGTGAGAGGACAGTGTCACTTGTTGTTATAGATTCAGCTACTCGGAACAAAAGTTGCAAGTAGCACGGGCTATGGTGAGCCCGTAGTGGACTTACCTGGCACAGGAGCGAGGCTGTGTATGTGTGGAGTGTGTCACGCCCACAAAGGGATTAAAGCTGAGGTCAGCGTGGATGAAGAAGGTCGACACTACACTCAGTACCCTTGAAGAAGGCATAGGTGGGTGGGTGCTGACCTATGTTGTTGTTAAAGATTCGCTTGAAAAGTTCGCTACCTGGAACTAAAAGATCCAAGTAGCACGGGCTATGGTGAGCCCGTAGTTGCTGACCTAGCTTTGGCAGTGCCAATGTTAGCGGAGATACAGAAATTTAGAGTGGCTGTGCTCTCCTAGTATGAGGGCCATACGAGGCTGCACTCGCCTGTGTGTGCTCAAGGTGTGCGTATAGGTGAGTGGCTGGCAATTAATATGACGTCTCCTCGGTGAGTGTATCTTAATCATCTTGGGGTATGGAAAATCTCTATTAGGCCTCGAGCACTAGACGGTTGTTGGCCCCCATCACAGTAGCGTAGGTCTGACATGTTTTCAAAAAGCACAGGGCCTCAAAGTTCACATTAAAGTTTGTTATTATCTCTAATTAGTTTGTATATTTTCATATTTCAAGTCGTGTCCTCAACACTTCATAATTGGTGGCTATATAAAATGTTCAAATACTGTCTACAAAGCCATGACAATCTTTGATCCTTTTGTAGATCTTAAATATTTTACCCGAGTACACCCAGAGGCCACCGACACACTACCGGCCTCGACAAGAACAGGAAGCCTGCTGCTTGTCAAAGGTTTCCCTCATCCTCATTTGCCCTGATGATTTTTTTGCAGTTGGATATTAAAATTTCAGTTTTGGCATTTACGCCTTTGGCGGGTAGGCAGTTCCGTCAGTATACAGTACTGTATAACCCTAAATTTAAATGTTAAATTTTGCCCCAAGAGGTGAGTTTATTGGGCAACGCCACTCATCCTGTGAGTGGACACATCACTATAGCAGCATGTACAACACTCCCCAATAGGAAGAAAACCCACTGGGTTGTTTTTCTTGTCACTTGTACCCAGACACAGCTGGGATTTTTTTAAACAAACTATCTAAAGTGAACCTGTGGGTGAAAAAACATCTACTTTCAGTTCTATATTGTTGCTTGTTGAGCTTGATACTGTTGCTCCATGTTCGTGTTACATCTGACCTTTTGAAGGAATTGTCTAATCAACATTCTCCAAATTGTTCAGTATTTTAAGTTAGTTTCAATGAAAAAGGCTGTATCATATGCTGGGTTTGCAGTGTTAACCCTGTGGCTCTCAACCATTCTTGGTATGAAAGTTGACTTGGTTCAGGAATGATTTTTGTTGCCTGATGTTGCACTTGCTCTGGAGCAGCCATGTCTTTCTGTAGATAAGGCCTCCATTCCTGGATATAGTAATCCAAATGGGGGCATACCAGAGAATTATACAATTGAATTGCTACCTTCTTTTCCTTAGTCACAGGTACACTTGATTATTCCTAGGGTTTGGTTATTTTTATTTCTATATATATATTTTTTTTTATTACTGCTCCTACCAGTTGTGCATCTTTCAGTGAATAGTGGAGTTTTGCTTCAAGGTCCTTTCTTCATCTATCTGCTGCAATGTATTGTTTTTAATAGGGTTATTGTGACCTATGATGCTGTGCATACAATGTGTTGCATTTGTTATTAAAAACGATTTGCCGGTCTTCTGACCATTTGTGGCTTTCATGCTGATCTCTCTGAAAAGCTTCAATATCATTTTCAGTTTACACTTAACCATAAATCTGTCATCTGCAAATTTGATGTATTATTCTCGTGTCATTGTTACAGTATTACAGTATATGACAATAAGGGTTGGCTCCAAAATGGACCCCTGTGGTACCCCCACTCATTTCTCCAGTCTGATTCATTCTCATTTAGCATAACTTTTTGTTTTAACCATTGTTTTATACAGTCTAGTATTCTAACATTTAATCTTTAAACAATGGTGACATTTTGTATATTTCCAATCTTGTGGGGACAATCCCATGGCACAGAGGTTTTGTGAAAAGCAGTTTCAGCTATATAAATATTGTAAAACCTTTTATACAAAAAAGTATATTTATAAATATATATATACACCTTATTTATTTGTATATATACAAGAAGGTACATTGGGATTGTGAGGATACATAGATAGCATAGTAATTACATTCTTGTAAAGCCACTAGTACACGCAGCATTTCGGGCAGGTCCTTAATCTAAGAAAAATTTTAAGTAGGTAAATATTAGCAAAATTGATAAAAATAACAGGTACATTGCAAGAAAAAAGTAAAAGATGAGAGAAATTTGTAGGTATATTAAAGCACAGGTAGCTCAGATTGATTGCATTGACAGCTTGAATGGTAGTTTGACAAGCATTAATAGGCACAATACAGCATATAGCTAGCACATAAAAGAAGACGGCAATGATCACAATGGTAAAGTTGTTTGGATTAAGTATATAAAGATTGGGAGATTGGGTAACACTATATACAGAGCAAATTTAAAGCACAGTGTAGGAAACTATGAAGATGAAATTAGGTATTTTTTGTTTTTATTTTTGAATGAGGCAAACGTTTGACAGCTTTTCAATTCATTAGGGAGTGAGGTCCATAGACTAGGTCCCTTTATTTGCATAGTGTGCTTACATAGATTAAGTTTGACCTTGGGGATATCAAAGAAATTTATTTCTGGTGTGGTGATAATGGGTCCTATTACATCTGTCCAGGGATAGTTTCAGAGCATGGTTTGCATTTAAGAACAGGGTTTTGTAAATGTAGTTGACACAAGAGAATGTGTGGAAGGAGTTAATATTTAGCATGTTAAGGGATTTAAACAAGGGGGCTGAGTGTTGTCTGAAAGCAGAGTTTGTTATTATTCTGATAGCAGATTTTTGCTGGGTGATGATTGGCTTGAGGTGATTTGCAGTGGCTGACCCCCATGCACAGATACCATAACTAAGATAGGGATAGATTAGTGCATAATATAATGAGAGAGCAGAGTTAGGAACATAATATCTGATTTTGGAGAGTATATCAACTGTTTTAGAGACTTTTAGTTATGTGTTGAATGTGGGTGCTGAAGTTGTCTCTTGTCTAGGAATAGGCCAAGAAACTTTCCATCATTTTTATTACTGATGTTAATGTTGTCTATCTGTAGCTGAACTGCATTCGATGATTTGCTTCCAAATAAGATGTAGTAGGTCTTTTCTATATTTAGTGTTAGTTTGTTGACATCCATAAGTGGACTTTTTTTTTTTAATTCATTATTCACAACATTATTTAGTGTATGTGGGTTGGGGTTTGAATAGATGAGGGTAGTATCAGCAAACAATATAGGTTTAAGAATATTATAGACATTAGGCAGATCATTGATATATTTAAGAAGTAGAAGAGGTCCCAGGATGCTGCCCTGTGGCACTCCAACGGTTATTGGTAGAGTGCGAGAGCTTATATCATTGATGGCTACACATTGGTGTCTGTCACTTTATGAATTTGAATAATGTACGATGCAGATGGCCTTGGGTGTTTTCTCGAGCTCACCCTCGGGAATCTTGAGTTCAAATCCTAGGTGGGACAGAAGTGGTTGGCCTCGCTTCCTTTCACCTAGCAGTAAATAGTTATCAGGGTGTTTGACAACTGTTGTGAGATTGCATCCTGGGAAGGATTAGTAGTTCAACCTTGGGTATAGGATGTTGACCTCGATATTGCCTTAATTGCAAACAGTACATTTACATGCTACTTGTCCCCAGACAAAAACTAATTGCAAAACAAATTATAATTGCAAAGTGAATACATAAATTTAGCCAATAAGTTTGCTTCCATGATTCAACTCTGCAAATTATTCCACAGATCTGCAACCCTATTTCATAACCAATGTTAACCAGTTTGTTTTAAATAGAAACATATTTGAGTGACTAGATTGAAGACTGGCAATTCAAACCTGAAAAATGCATCTAATTGGCAGACCTTGCATGTGTGTGTAAGATCCAACAATATGCACCACATCTACTATATCAACTATGCACAACCTTGCAGCCTATTGAAGCAGAAAATTACTTTTCATAAATAGTAGTATTTACAGTAAAAAAAAAAAGCCTATCAAACTATAAACTCTCAATAACTTTTTTATTTAAAGAAAAAGTGGTCATTCAGCTACAGTATTCATTCATGGTGACCTCACTTTTAAGACTTAACACTCCATACGTCAGGCTGCGAGCAGCCGCCTCCAACAGCCTGGTTGATCAGTCCGGCAACCAGGAGGCCTGGTCGACGACCGGGCCTTGGGGATGCTAAGCCCTGGAAGCACCTCAAGGTAACCTCCAAGGTACAAACCAGGCATGACAAGGGTAATCTCATTAAGACTTTTAAACAGTGTATTATGAGTAATAAATGATGCTTCTAGAAACTGACACCATGATTGTTCTTCTTTCTGGTACAGTATCTGGCTGCCATAGCAAAGGACTGTATTTTGAAATATATTTAACATTTTTGGAAAAGATAACCAGCTACTTTAAGGACTTTTGGTGGATATAGTATACATGAATTTTGCTAAAGTGATTGATAAGGTACCACATGTAAAACTAGCAAGGAAATTACAGGCACATGGAATACATAATTTGCCAGAGTTTACTTTAGAGCCACTAACACTAGTGGCCTTGACAAGGAAAGGACGGTAATGGACAGGACAACTTGTCGAAAGTCCTCCCCATTTACCTTGATCTTTTCCAGCTGTACTTTAAAGGTTAAATGGTAGAATACTAGACTGGATAAAACAAAGGTTAAAATAGCAGTCGTGCTAAATGAGAATGAATCTGACTGGAGAATATTGAATATCAATGATCAATATCCAGTCAATGATATCCTGTTTATAATAACCTTGGGTTGTGAAACTTCCAAGCTCATAAACTGTCTAATAAATGTAAACAAAGCTGCCATAATTCAGGAAAGATTTATAAGATTCCTGAGTGGTTGGGTAAATTCCTGATGAGTCTGGCCCCAGGGTTACATGGAGGAGAAGCCTGCTGCCTTATTTGGTAGGATAACGATTCCATGGAAGGATTAGGGGTGGTTAATTCATGACTGTGCTCAAGGTGGCATGAAGACCCATCTGCTCTCCAATGGCAGCCTGCTTATAGTTTTTCTGTTACTATAATCTTGAAGACGGTAAAATGCTTATACTGTACCACCTCTTCTTGAGCTCTAGCAGGTGCAGCCGAGTGAAAAATTGAATTGTCAACTCGTCAGTCTTGTTATTGTGACTCGTGATCTGCACTTCAATTTTCAGCATTCTTTTTTCTTAAGGTAAAGCATCAAATATTTGCTCTGCAGGGGAAATAGTGGCGCATTTATTTTTAACAATATTACAGTAATAATGTTTGTATCAAGAGATGTAATGGCATTGGGACTGGAGACACCTCCCTTGATCACCCACAATCTGAATGTGTGTTTTTAAACCTATTTAAGCTAGAAAATATGCTGTATAGTATTTTATAGACTGTTCAGTACTTTGAAATGTATAAAAAAAAAATTGATTGTTCTGCATCTATGTCCTTTACTTATAAATGGTTGCCTATATTTGTACTTGTGAGGTCAGGCATCAGCTCATAAACATATTCCCGTAAGGTAATGTCATATTACATTTTTCTTTATAGGTACCTTGTGCAAAACGAGCAGACATGGAAATGCAAGATTTTGACTTCACTCGGGAAAGCCAGAAAAATGTAAGATGTATATTCACTGTATCAAACTTTATCCTCTTCATTTATACTGGTATTTTCAGCTTAAAGCAATAGTTCTGGTCAGCAACTAGCACAATTTAGGTATCCTGGGTAGGGAGATATCTTGTGACTGTCAATTTCTTGTTTTATAACAAGAAATGGAAAAAAAATTATAATAAGAATACACTATAGGTAAAAAATAATGTGATTGGTGTTTGTGCCATAGTGTACTTGGAAAAAATCTTGCATTTCGGCTTGAAAGCTTATACTTTTTGTTCAATGATATCAGGAAGATTCCAGTGTTCTTGGTTGCAAATGTATCCTACAAAGCTTTGTTTATACATTTTAGATAAAATTTGGATGGTGAGTAAAATCTGAATAATCCACCGTGAGCTTGGTATTGGAGTATTGCACTCCAAAGGATACCTGATCAACCAGGCTGTGACTCATACGTCAGGCTGCGAGCAGCCGCATCCAACAGCCTGGTTGATCAGTCCAGCAACCAGGAGGCCTTTTCGACGACCGGGCCACGGGGACGCTAAGCCCCGGGAGCACCTCAAGGTTGGTTCCCTAAGGTACCATGTTTGCTATGGTACTTTTCCTCATCCTCGTATCAGATAGCCAAGGATACACTCTCTCTATAGAGTACTGTATCATCCTTTGCAGATGACACTAATTTTCACGAGTAGACAACATAGAGAACAGAGCAAACCTGAAGTGTGAATTTAGCAAAGTCTTCCAGTGGGCCACAGAAAATACCTGATGTTTAAAGAGGACTAGTTCCAATTACTGCTCTATGGAGAAAACTAAAACAACAAACCACATACTGTATAAAAGTCAAACCACACTGTTGAGAGAAAAAGCAATGTAAAAGATTTGGGGGTAATCATGTGACCTTTTAAAGAAGGCAACAAAAGTTGGGCACAACTGCAAGAAAAATGACAGGTTGGATAACAAGAACCTTCCAAACAAGAAATAAACTTTTAAGACATGATACTTTTAAGACATTAGTGGTCACCAGAGTGGAATAATGTTGCATACTAACAGCCACATTCAAAACTGGATAAATTGCCGATGCAAAGAGCTTGCGAAGATCCTTTACCAATAGAATCCACTTAATAAAACATCTAAATTAAGACCTCCTAAAAATGTTATATCGGCATTGCCTAGAGCTCAGGCAGGAGAGAGCCATAATAATTTACACTTGGAAAATATTAGGACTGGTTCAAAATCTGCACACACAGATAAGACCACACAAGACCAGAAGGTATGGTAGGATGTGTAAAATAGCTCCACTGAAGAGCAGAGTTGCAATAGGCAGGCTGAGAGAGAGAAAAAACTACCAACATCAAAGGCCCAAGACTTTTCAACAACACGCTTCCCTTCACATACAGGGCATAACTGGCCAACCTCTCAGTGTTCAAAAGAGAACTCGACAAGCATCTTCAAAGAATACCTGATCAACCATGCTGTGACTAGTACATCATGCTGCGAGCAGCCACATCAAACTGCCTTGTGTATCAGATCAGTAATTAGAAGGCCTGGTCAGAGACCGGGTGCAGGGACATTGATCCCTGGAATTGACAGGCAAGTAGCGAGTCATAATTAATATAACATGTAATTGTATATTCTTTTTATACTAATAGCCAAACACTAGGCAAATGTCTTAAGTACAGTCAGCTACATATTTTGGTTAATTTCATGAGGATATCATCTACAGGCTAGCTTGTGATGTTATTTTCTAGCTCAATGTCTCCTTTCCATTCTTATCTTAAGTTCTTCCAAAATGTTGTTAGTTGCATTTTTTATATCCAACTTAATATTATTTTCAGTGGTTGTAGACCAGTAATTTTACCTTAGTGCTATAAAAGTAACAATACTGTGTGTACATTTTCGGATGCCATTCTGATCCATTTTAATATTAGATCCATGTACTGTATTGAATATTGTACAAGTCAGGTATCCAGGATACCATACCTGCTCTTCTCTCTCTAAGTTGTATCCTTCCTGTAATCTAACCTACTAACACCATTCACCTTTCCGTGAAGCTGGAGAAGCGCCAGGTAAGACTAAGCATTAAACCTTGTGCTACTGGATGATGGAAGCGTTAGAAGACCTATTATCACAAAAACCTCAGGAATAATAGAATGGACAGGATTTTTAAATGATTGTACCAAAAAAAAAAAAAATCCTCAAGAGGCAGAGAATAGAGATGTTTGAGAGGCATTTAGACATATTGGGTGGTACCTGTCAAAATATTTTGCTCTTAAATTAATATTTGACTATTGCCAAAAGATTGCAGCACATACTTGGTTCAGATGTCGGTTTTAAATTCTTAAGGACATGGTGGAACTTTGGTGTTGTGGGAAAATTGTTTTAGGTACCTGCAGAAAAATGCAGTGTGATAGCGAAGGACCACTTATTTATTTGACTGATAGAGTATTGCAGCAAAAGGGTTAAACAATTTTCAGTCTAACAAAGGACAAATTTGTTTAAGATGTCATACTCCATACATAGCTGTTATTTCCACCCAGTACTGCAATGCCTGCTTGTGGTTTCCTGGTTTCTCATTGTTGGGAACAGGAAACCTGCATTGAGGTTCATCGGGGTCCTCCTTGGCCATAGACTGTCCTTCCCCAGGATGCAAACTGCAAGATTGGTTTAACTCCTGGATACTCATTGACTGCTAGGTGAACAGAGCCATCAGGTGAAAGGAAACATGTCCGACAGTGTCGTGCTTGGGAATTGAACCCAGGACACGTGGTCGTGGCTGATGGCGTGAACCACATCTTGGCCTGTATAATATATTATATATATTTCTGTTGTAAAATCTGCATGCTGTATTCACTAATAAGAAAAATGGTTTAAATCAAATTACTAAACATTATTTTCTTATGCATACCAGTACCTAGCATACCAGTACTTTATAAGTTTTCCTTTCAGATGGATGAGAAGATTGCAGTTGACGTGGAGGAAGATTTCGATGTTCGTCTACACTCTCAAGATGAAAGTGAAGAGGAATCGTCAGCAATTTCTGCTGTTAGGAGCAATTTTGTTAAAAAAAGGAAAAGTTGTTCCCAGTTATTCAAAAGAAGTGGAAAAATTGACTATAGCTATAAAGCTGATATGGCAAAAATGACTTGTAAGCATCCTATGCCGCTCTCTCCAATGGAATGTCCTTCAGATAACACATTTTTGTCTTCGAGGAAATCTTGCAATAGATTTCCTTTTCAGTATTCATCGGATGCGTGTGGTTCACAGCAGCATGACACCTTGGCTATCTCGGCCAATATAGAGGAGAAACATGCCAGTTCACACGCTCCCTTTTGTCACACCCCTAAGGAAACTTTCAATTTGACTTCAGACGTTAAATATTCTGAATCTTATATGTTAGGCCTTGGTAACTATCAGCCAGATGCTAACATTACTCTTGAAAAACGTTCTATTGAAAAATATTTTTGGCGGAATCTTGACTGCCAAGATAATGACAACTCGCCCTTTAGCTTAAACGTACATGCTGATGGCAAAATTGACGTCCATGGTAGTGGTGAAGCAGACATTCTTGCGTTGCCGAAGAGAGAGAAAGTTGAGCAGAAATTGAAAGGCTGTCCTTCAAATACAAGTAAATTATTGTATGATTATCAATGCCACACAAAGGAAGATAGCTCTAATGAGAGTGAAATTTATAGAAATAACAAATATCAAGCAAAGGAAATTACTTCGGACATCTGTGACCTGAAGAAAAATACATGTACTCCAGTTTTGACTGTGGTGAAATCTCCATCAGAGGTGTCCTTCATGAGTAAGAAAAGGAAAGATGATTACATGAGTAAGCTTAGCAAAAAGACCAGACCTTCAAGTGATGAAAGTCATGAAGAATGGCCATTGTTGAACAGATCCGATTTAAAATCTTTACCAAATGGAAAATATTGTTGTGAATTTGATCAGCCAGAGGCGATGCACTCTCCACAAAGTTCCTTGAATTTTACATACCCTAAACAAACTAGTGAGGGCAACTCAAAAGCAACCAATTATTCATTTAGAACGGCTCAGAATTTGCCATCCAAATTTAGTTACTTGCATAAGCGGACTGAATTGTTTAGTAGCACAAGCGGTCGTAACTTGCAAGGAAATTGGAGGGAGGTGGGAAAACCAAATGCAAAATGCAGTTCCACCTTAGATGCTGTCTATCCATTGTCAAATTATTTCTCTCCTCTAGATAATGAACCCCATCATGACAAAAAATCTACTAGCAAAGAAAGTGCACACACAAGGCTCTGGAGGCAAGCAAATGGTTCTCGGAGTGAAAGAAAACCAGCTGCATTCACTCCCATCAAAAAGTTCACTTTTGTAAGTAGAAGGAAATACTTTGTGATTGGGTGAGAATATTATTAAATGGAAGGTTAGTTAATACTGTGTTACAAAACAGGTGAGAATAATGTAAAATAGAGATGGGTGAGTATTATAAAATGGATAGGGTAAGAATACAGTATTATAAATAAGGTTGCGCAAGGACAGTAAAATATCCCTGGCTAGTAGTAACCTTTTAATTTTTTGGAAGCAACACCCCCCCCCCATTTTTCTCCTGTTCTCAGGGTACCCCTCTGCATACAAATGACTTTAGGTACAAATAATGTAGTGATATGATGATTGATGTGTTTTTAAGTGTATTGAGTATATATATATTTATACATAATTAAGGTTTGTCTTTTCAGTTGGAGTATGATGAAAAAGAACTCCAAACAACTCGATATAAGCCAGGTTTTATAGACACGCACTGTCATCTTGACTTCTTATTCCAACGCACGAGTTACACGGGCTCTTACGCAAATTTCCAGTCTCTTAGTCAAAGTACTGACCCATTTCCTGTCTCCTATGAAGGCTGTGTTGCCATTTTCTGCAAACCCTGGACATTTAAAAAGGTAAGTATTCCTTCATGTATTTTAAGATACATTTTATCCAACTTTTATCACATTCCATTTAGAAAGTAGATTATTTATTGGGGCTAAATATGATTGGAAGTAAATTACTGTATGAAATTTAACTTTCCACTTACCCTCCTCCAGAAATGAGACTTTTATATAAAAAATTTAGAGTAGATTTGGCGAGTTAATTTACACCATTATTTAGAAAGATTAGTTATATGGATATACTGTATTTATTTTGAATGGATTACCTTGTGTTTTTGTTGTTTTTGTCGGCCCTTTGGGAATAAAGTTCTACAATAGGGGTAAGTAATTTACAGCAGTTTGGCTCTGAAGTGTTCTGCTCTCACTAGATGTCTGATAAAAATTCCTATTCTTTGGTATTAATATAACTACAAGGAAAACAAAAATTAATATAAGCAAATTAGAATTTTGTTCATAATATTTATTTTATCTATTTTTTATATATAGAGTACATTAATATTAAATATAATGCAGACGATGAGTCACAATCATGTGGCTTAAGATTTGAAGACTAAAGCACACACCAGAAAATGAGAAGACGACATTTCGGTCCGTCCTGGACCAGTATCAAGTCAATTGTTATGGGAGCGTGGGAGGCATGGGCATTAAGTAAGACGAGAGAGGTGAGGAGGAAGAAATTCTTAGAGGAAGGAAAGAGCAAGGCAAAAGATATGGATGGGATGGGCGTAATAAAGGGGGTGTCAAGGGGGGTAATAATAGGTGTAAGAATGGAAAACATCGTCTCCTCATTTTCTTGTGTGTAAGTTTAGCTTCTTAAATGTAATGTATTATAATTCATATGTAATTAGTGTCACAAAAATGTACTACTGTATATGCATACAGTACTGCTGAATTCTGGCTGGTGTCAAAATTGTCATTCGAGACTTAAGTTTTGTAAATAATCCCAACAGCACTATGGTAAGATGTTTTTGTTAAGTTTTCTTGCTTTATATAACTTTCCATAGCTTCTGATGCATAAATAGCTTGCTAAGCACCTGTTAACTAAGCTTTGCCGTAGGAAGAATCACCAGAAACTCGGGAGACCCACCCTAGCCTACCAAGAAGCCAGGACCAGAATCTGGCCTGCACTAGAAGGTAAAATGAATTTGAGAAATCTACCCAAAACTGAGAAACGCCACCAGAGAGCACGAGCAATAAAATGAGCCACTGCTTGAATGAAAGTTGTAACCTGAAGACAATGTGTAGACAATTGTTACCAGGATGTCAACATACCATCCCTATTGTGCCTGACAGACCAGGTCATCCGAGGCTCCACCCAGCCAATTCCCTAATTTAGTAACTGGCGAAAATAAACTGTACCACCCCATGGAGAAGAGAAGAACAAAAATCTACTGAGGGTGACACTATAAAAAAGCATTTCATGATATTCTGTGCTTGAATTCCAAATGGGGACCCCCAACCCCTCCCTCAGTAGCTCCCCCTGTGCTAATTTCACAATGGTGCCACAGTAGACTCAGCCTGCTACTTACCATTCCAATTGTCTTTTCTCCACCACACCCATTGATAATTCATCAGTATGTAAAAAAATTGAAATCTTTGCATCTATTACATTCCTTGGATTCATTGCAGCACACTGAAATTATTTCTCAAATTTGCATTCTCCAGTTCATATCTTCATACGCTGACCTTGGTAATAATGTATCTTTCTCATTCACCTTGTGTGATTGAAAGACATGTAGGTCTTTTTAAATATTAAATATTTTTTTATTTTAATTTTTTTAACCTGCAGATAAACTGGTGGGAGGATATCTTGTCTACGTCCAATGTTTGGGCTGCTTTTGGTTGTCATCCGCATTTCTGTGAGAGCTTTGGCGACGAGGAAGAAGGCTACCTTAGACACGCACTTCAAAATGAGAAGACAGTTGCTCTAGGAGAAATTGGTCTAGATTATTCATCAAAGTATGTTCCTTTTTTGGTTGCTTTGAATACATTGAACTCATTTTGAGCACATTAAAGCAGATTGGTTGAAATTTAAAAGTACTGATTTATAAAAATTTTAGTATGTCTTGCCTATAAATATTGTATTACAAATTGTATTGTATTATTATATTATAAATATTGTATTATACATGGCTGAATTACCTATACACACAAAGGGTATCTCTTGCTTTGCAGCCTATTGCATTTAGTGGCTTTATTTTTAGTGTCCTCAACCCCCCCTTGTTATTATTATTCAAAATTGGAAATATATCGGTCACATTTGTTATTAAAGTGATGCACACGAGATTTAAACTTTAGACAATGGTTATCGTCAGTTGTTGATTCACAGGGTAATGCGGTTATCATAAAAAGATTTACAAAATTGTTTGGGTTTTACATGTATCATGCAAATATGGATATAATAGGTCTGTGGATGCAATGGCGTTAACCTTGTCCCATGCAAAAAATCCTGCTACTATTTCATGGTACAAATGTAGTTGTAGTCATGAATGTTACTAGGGAAATGCAATCATCATCATATGATCATTTAAACAATTATTGTCTGGGTTTTACATGTGTGATGCAAATATGGATTTAAATCACACAGAAATCACAATAGCGTGATGCATCAAATGAACAAATCCACAAGGGCCAGATCCAAGTAAATTCAGTAGAATTTCTGGTTGCAATTCTTTTACCATGTCGTAACTCGGTCGATTAAGGCAGCATCTGGGATGCTCTTGGACGTAGGTTCGTCCAAGAGCATCCCAGATGCTGCCAATCCTCGTCACGGCCCTTGTGGATTTGTTCATGGATATAAAAGCTCTGGGGATGTAAATAAAGTGGTAAAACAATTGGTGAAACATCGGAGAATAAATCTGGTTGCGTGGCAAAGTCGAGCACCACGTTGACAAGTCCCAGGCATAGACTTAGTGCCTCCACCCAGTGATACAATAAATATTCCCTTACAGTATTTTTTTATTTTTCTTATATTCTGCATACAAAATAATAATTCTGTAATGAAAATTTTGTTGACATTTTTTTCATTTTTTGTACATGTATGGTATGGTATGACCATATCTCCATAACCTCTGTCTAAAGATTAAGATGGCTGATTATCTACAGAAGCCTCGAGGGGTAGATCATTTCGCCATACACCCATCTGTTCATTTAAATTTTGACTGCATTCTTCAAATTGCTTTGGAAATATAAGAGCAGGTTGGGCAATTACTATGGGGTGATTTGAGCACCTCTCGAGTTACGCAGCATAGGTTGGATAACTATATACAAATGACTTACTATTTTGGCCTAATTATAATATGCCTTGTTTCAGAAACAATGAGATTCGTGAACTACAACAGTATGTATTTCGTAAACAATTGGAGATCGCTATGGAATTTAAGAAGCCAGTTGTAATCCATTGTCGTGATGCTCATAAGGATTGTATTAAAATTTTAAAGGAGGTTTGTACTTGAAAATTTAATTATAATTGCTTCATGTAATAGTATATTTAATGGAGAAACTTACAAAACTGGGAATAGATTGTTCTTCAAAATATTTTTTTGAAACCAACATGAAAAGTATGTTATGTTCTGCACTTCCAGATGAATTTCATGCTTAAATAACTTAAGTGTCATTTTCAGGTTGTTCCCAGGGACTATTTAATTCACCGGCACTGTTTTACTGAAACCTGGATAGAGGCTGAGGAGTGGCTGGAATCCTTCAGTAGGGTGTATTTTGGATTCACAAATTTAGTGACATACGTTTCAAGTCGGCGATCCTGGAATATTAGAGAAGTTGTGAGGCGCTTACCCCTTAACCGACTTCTCCTTGAAACTGATGCTCCGTACTTCCGCCCATTGTGTGTAAGTTATGCCTTCTCTGTGGCTCATTTCTTCTAATTTCACCAAAGTGCATAAACTCTTCCTTAGACAAATGACTCTGGCTCATCCGTGAGATTATGGATGCCTTGTATGCACTACTGTGTGCTTTTTTTTTTTTTTTTTCCCCACCATGTAATTTTAAAATACAAATAACCCTTGATTTATTCCTGCTCCAGAACAAAACCATAAAAGCCCCAGGAACTTTTCAAATGTGCTTGTAGTCTATCATTGAAACAAAAAGTTATTTAATGCAAGCTTAATAAATGTAACATAAATTTTTTCGGGATTGGATATATTGGTCAAGAGGTGGTCGGAAGGAAGAATGCAGTGTGTATCCGCATGTTGCGGGTTAATAAGCACAGTATTGCACTGCCTTGTCAAAGTTTATTGTGTAGATGTATAATTGTTTTTTTAATCCCCCCACAGTACAGCAATTCTGGGCAGTTGTCTCACCCAGGAATGGCCATTCATGTGGCTGCTCAAGTGGCTAAACTTCGGAAGGAAGACATTCAAGTTGTCCTCACCCAAGCTCGGACTAACACCAGGGATATGTATGGCATTTAGCAAGTAATGTTTTGTAATTACACATTAACGTTTCTTAATTTGAGTTTTGTTTGTAATTTGACTTTTAATGGGCAAATTGTTATTTTTGTAATGCTTTTGTAATTACAGTGCTGTAATGTTAATGCTTATTTATTGATATTAGGTTAAGTTTTTAAAATGCAGATTACAAGGGGAACATTTAATGTAAATAAATAAAAAAGCAATGCCTCACCTTGAAATGCTGACATTTGGATATTAAGGTGAGGAATCGTAAACAAATATTCAGATTGATATACATTATTAATATTAGTCAAAGTATTCTTGTGTGAAGATTAGTGAAATAGGTTTATACAAACACTGTTTGGTGGATGCTTGCTTGGGGGCATGGGAGGGAAAGGGGGGTTGGCTCTGGAAGCATATATTTGTTGTGTATGGCAGGTTTGCTCTGGTAGTGGAACTGTACTCGGTTGTATGCGAGAGGTGGTGGTGTGGGCTGGGATAGTGCATTGACTTGGTTGTATCGCACAACCTAATACAAAACTCTTCACTTGGGGTATATTTTCTTTGTCAGTGTGATAATGAATTTGTAAACTCGATTCAGATTTTCATAGTCATGGGGTGACCAGTTTCTTTGTAAATTGTAAACTGGGCAGTAAACATCCCAGTTTCAAAATTGAGAAGTTTGGGCAGTAAACTTCCCTGGGCAGTAAACTCACTGACATATAAAAGAAAAAAAGAAGAAATTTAATTTGAAAGTACATGCTGTAATATAGGAAACCTCACCTAAAAAAAATAGATTCCTGCTCTTGAATTTTTGTATATAAATTTTCATGTAATTTTAACAAATTTATTGGAGTTTTGCAAATTACATAGGTTAAAAAGTGTGGTGTTTGATGCATTTATCTTGTTAAAATAAAAGCCCCATATAAAGTACTGTATTGTATTTCATGTAAATTTTAGCTCCACTGTTTAAATATTAAATTATTATATTAAAATATTAAATAAGTGATATCATTTTCAGTTGGTGTAAAGTCATATATGGATCGATTTTGGTGGCACCATGTTGCACAGAGGTGTGATACTCTGGATATGGTTAGTAATTCGGCTCTAGTAGCACAAAGTAAATTAGGAAGTTCCTCCTCCTCCTCTGGGCTGGAACTGAAGGCGGCTAAGCGAAAGAATTAAATGATGGAAGAATTGCGCGTACTCTGCAGGGGAACAATAATTAAGGACGACCAGACTGACTTGTATGCGATGTGGCAACATGCTAGAGAATAATTGTTAAAGCACTGGCAACACTTAAGTACGTAACTATCCTGTCGGGCAACCCAATAAATTTACAAGATAAGTTACTGTACTATATATAATAAATTGAAATATCAAGAAGTCTTGGATTTTATTAAGGACTTTGTGACACAAAATAAATTAACTTTTTGAGATGGTAAAATGTGGGAAACGTGTAGGGATGTCTGTACCCTGTACTCAAGCCAGTATTAATCTACTATTTAGGATAAAGGCAAGAGGTGTCCTACTGGAATTTAGGAAATTACCTGCAGAGTCAACATTCCTTGTGCTCTGTGAAAGAATAATACACTAAGTACCTGAGCAGTTAATCGTGGACTTTGAACGAAGGCTTAGGGGTTCGGAGTGTATTAACACTGTGACGAGAACGGCTGTACAAGTCCCGAACTTACAACATGGTTCTGGATGTGAAAGAAAATGCATCCCAATTTTTCATCCTAAATTCGTACAGCAAAGTGGAACTTGATAATGCCAAGACAAAACAAAGTACAGATCAAGTGCCCAAGGGGAGGGGGGGGGGGGAGTGATCTGTCCGAACGAGTTACTTCTGTTAGTACAAAATTAATATGGGTAAATAAAATATAGCAATGGTTCAGAAGAACTATTAAGAGCATGAATTTGTGCATAAAACATTACTTAACTAAAACGTCAATAATAAACAGATCACAAATTACTACACCTGTAATGTAAATGTTCGGTCACAAATATGAAAATTGTAAAATAAATTCTGAAAAAAGGCAAATAAGTATAATAGCCAGTTATAACAACTAAACACAACATTTAAGCAAAGGTTGTTAGAAACGACTCCTGAGAGCAGCTCCTAGGACTGGCCTCGTCTTTTCCCCCAATTTGATGTTACGTGAAACTGTATTGCAGCTATACTGGGCAGGTGTACATAAATGTGAGAAGGAAGAGGCAGTTTCCTCTGCTATGCAGGGGAATTACGTAACAAGGGTAATAATGGATCAGAAAGACAGGAGGACTTGACTTATAAACGTCCAAATTGAAATGAAAATTGTCTGCAATTTTATTAATAAATTTATTAAACTGTACTTTAAATAAATTTCTTGCTAATCAAATATAATTAACTTGATTTCCATGCCATGCTTACCTGTTCTAGTCTACAACAGAACATCTGATATTGTATTTTACATAAAGGCACAGCATTAACAGCATATATTTAGCAAGATATTCCTCATATTTTAATATTTTGTGCTTGCATTGTGTGTGTGTGTGTGATGTATGTATGTGTGTATGTATGTATGTATATATGTATATATAAAATGACAATTGAAATATTGCTATTTTCATGAAATTTTCATGCATTCAAATTCGAGTCGTTTCGGGCATTCGGACGTGTGGCGTCGTTTCGGGAATTCGGACGTGTGGCATCGTTTCGGGCATTTGGACGGATGGCGTCGTTTCGGGCATCTGCACGTGTGGCGTCGTTTTGCACTTTCAAATTTATGATTTTGTCTGCAGCAGTTTGTATACTCGATCCCTAATAAAAACAATTCATACATCCAAGTGTATTAAATAGTTTCATAAATTCAAATTTATGGAATAATTCATACAATCAAATTTATGGAATAGTTTTGAAATTGATATACAGTATTACATCTAAGGTGTTCTAGTTCTATAATTCTAGTTCTATGTAATTATATTAATTCTAGATGGGATACAATAGTTTTTCTACCCCCCCTTTCCATTCATTTTTACCACCTGAGGATAGATAAATTGGTGGTAATATAATGTGCGGCGACTTCTTATGAATAGCTATATACACAGTAGTATAATTTTCTTCGAACAGTAGATTCAGAATACACACACTTTGGGGTGGGCTGTTTTCTCTGGCTGCACCCACCCAAAAGGCAATACTCAAGTCACTTGCTACACACTTTGAGTTATTTATTTCACACAAAATTTGACTTGTTACAATAAATCGTCAAACCTGAAAAGTTACTGTTTTTGTCATGAAAACAAATGTGAATGTAACAGCCCTGAATAATTTTTGAATGCCATATAAATTAATTTTAAGTTCAAATACAAGGAAAAGACAACTGGTTTTTTATATCATTGAAAACAGTCTTAGTGTTTTTACATGCATGTTCTTTTGATTGCTGTTATTGAAAGAATTTGATGAAATAAATGAAATGTCATAGTATATATATGTATAATATATAAATTTCAGCAGAGTATAGTGCTATACAATGAAACAATCATCCTACTACCTTGAGTTATGATTACTAAACAATATAAGGGGACATCAATGTCAAAACTTGTCCAAAACAAAATGAAGATCCTGAATAGAAGGCAAGACTATTATGAATAATGTATCCATGCAGTTTGTAAGTGAAAATGTCAAAATCCACTAAAAAGTTACTTTCAGCTTTATCATCATTTTCATTCAGATATTATAATGAATTGTTATACTGTAACATTAGTTGTTTTCATTGGTGTTACAATCTTCATAAACTAACAAGACTTACTTTGCATGACTAAAAGTACTGCACACAAAATTAACCTGACATTTTATGTCTGCAATGTAATACAATCCATTATATTTTTCTAATACTGTACATGTATTTACATTTGCCTTCTGGGTGTCGATGATAAGACAACCTACAAAAACAAAATAAAATTTTGTACCTCTCCAACTACAGGCAGTTCAGTTGTGTATGTGTGTAAGCATGATAGCTGGAGAGGAAGAAAATGCAGCCAGCATTTTGACGGATGCTGACATTGTTTAGCTTTGCCATGCTTAAGATGATCTACTCTAAAAGCTACAAAAGTATTTATATGAAAATACTATACAATGTACCTCTACTCAATTGAAATGCAAATATTTTATAGGCACAATGCCTCTGTTTCAAGCCATATAAATTAAATTTTACAAATGCTCCATTAGAAAGAAATGAAAGTTAGGGATTGTGATAAGATTGTCACTACACAAGAATAGTAACAATTCATGTGACAATTGTGACCATATGAAAATGGGTGAACCTGCCCCCATCCCATTTAAATAGAAATAGGGTAAAAGTTGATAGGTACATAGATTACATGAGCAAATTTTATCTTATAATGAGCAGGACACAAACCAAGATATCAAGACAAAAAAAAGGCAGAGAAATCCCCTCAACACCACAGTGCAATGTGTATAATGCTATTGGCAAACCATTAGAAACTTTATAATAAGCAATGCAAAATTAGAAATCTAATACAAATTTGTTATTATCAAGGTTTCTAGTGATGGAAAAACTGTGTACTATTTTTTAAATTTTAATTAGATAAAATTTATTGTGATATAACATGCTTTTAAGTATACTAGCAAAACTACAGCATGGCAGTCAATTCACTACTTTAGTGATTGCGTGGATAAACTGGGGAAGTTATCTTGGGATGTCATACCAAGTCATCCACATACCCACACTGAGAGAAACCATTGGTGTGCAGTGAACACCTCACAAATGGAGTTCAGTGCTAAATAATAATAATAATAAAAAATCTTGGACAATCATGCAATATTAGAGGGTGTATTATAAAATTTAGGAACGACATTCTAGGGTAGCAAAATTGCTTGCCGTAGTGAATTTAAAATGACATACTCGGTGTAAAAAAACAAGGTGTGTACTGTATTCATCTAAACCAGCAGATAAGGTCAACGTATAAATTATTCATCCAAAAATTTTGTTTAAACTATAATAAATGCATAAATATGTCTTTTTGTTGACAACCATGCACGTTTCCAGCTATATGCCTTAAATCCAGTAGGTCCTGCATTCTTCCCTTGGTGTGTGTCTCTCTCTCATTATCTCAAGTTGTACCTCAAAAATACAAAACCTTGGTATCAATTCACTTCCCATTCCTGAAGACACCCAAGTGGCTACAAAGCTCGCACGGACCATCCAAACTCAAACATTACTACTTTTTAACATCGTGCAAAAATGTTATAAACATGCAGAAAATGACTTCAGCTAAGCAAAAATTATCTAGATAAATTTCTGATGGATCAATAGATCAATAGTAGTAATACACATTATACATCAAGTACCACTATAGAAACTACATTATTTGTTAATTGTTTAATTTACCTCTCATAGTATCAAATACTATATTTCTTACAAATGTACACACTAAAACACAAGCTTGAACTTTAGGACTGTTGAAACATTGCATGTAACCAGTGGCTTTATAAAATACACAAATACCTACTATGAAATTACTGTACTTTTAATAAGATCCTGTGAATGTTATACAGTATTATTGCAAATATTATTGTATTATTATTATAATTATAGGTTTCTGAATTGACAGACAGCTTGCCAAGCATCTTGTTGGTAAAAGTCAGCCACGCGGCAAATATATGGACAATAGGTTCTTGACTGACTTACTGTACCACATTCTGATGGAGATCCCATTCATCATACTTGACCTTGTTTCAGAGTTTCGACCTGTTGCATTACAATTTCAGGGTCTGCATGGAGGGTGCACACACCATCCTCATGACCCCTACAGAGAGTACACTAAAGGATAACTTGTGGGGGGGAGGGGTCTCAGGTGAGGACATTGACTCTAGCTCTGTGTCAGAGTCTGCATTAAGTGGATGAGGATGGCAATCAATATCCATGGAATTGAGGGAGAAGTCATCACTTTCTAACATTGCCATATGTGTGTTGGGAGTTGTATCTCGACTAGAAGTTGGGGTTCGTGCACCACCGCTGCCTCCACTGCATGCACTCTGAGGATGTTAGTAACTATTATGAGAAACTATTGCAACGACTGAATGAGACTGGGCATGGACGAGAGGTGTAACAATGTGTTGAATGGTAATTGATCAGGATTATTTAAATAAGTATATAGGTTGAGTTAAGTCTGTTGAAATGATGCTATGCTGATTGATGATTTAAAGTTTTGCTATTTAGTTAGAAATTAGAAAAAAAAAATATTTGGAATTTGTGCATTATCCACAAACAGATAAACTGTGTTGTACTGTAAGAATAAGATGCATTTTGAAATAATACTGATAGACTCTGTACATTCATCAAAATGTACATTGGGAGACTGAGAATTTCTCGCAACACAATTTGACAATTCTTATGTTGTGTGTTACCTTATTTATAATTTGAAAAAATCCTGTACTATATCAATATTCAATGTTCCTGATATCTGTGTGGTTTCAGTGCTATTTACAATGAAATTTTAATGCAGATTTTTGTATTGTAAGCAATGAATGACATGAAGCTATTTTCTGAAGAGTTAGAATTGAGAATACGAGATCACACAAAAAAAAAAGCATGAAAGAAAACAAAAACTCAGACAGGCCCAGGTAACCAACCCCCAAGTAGCAGGGAATGTAGCAATGGCAGGGACCCCTACAATGGGTGCCACCTTTGCTGAAATGCTGAGGAAGTGCCCAGAAGCCATGTACACAGTCAAGGAAATTGCAATGAAAGCAATAACTTCATGGGAGGCAGGTAGATGCATGAGCCCGCTAATGGTAAGGAAAAAGAGCTTTAGTCGTGGAAGGTATTTAGGAACAAGAAGGTTCCAAGCAAGACGAATGGAGGGCTAAGGACAAAGCTGCAGTGTCAGAGATAGTAATGGAAGGGGCTGAGCAAGGCATAGAAAAGTTTTTCTGGATTGGCCAGTAAAACAAAGACAAAAATCTATTGATCAAGGTAGTATTCAGGAGTGAGACCACTAAAGAGGATATCCTAGTAAAGAAGTGCAAACCGAAAAATGTAAGGAATTACAGAGAGGTATTCCTTCAGAGGGACATGACCAGGTACAAGATAATACAGGCAGCAGATGCAAGGAAAAGGCACAGGTTGAGGGAAGGGAGCCAGGGAACCTGAGCCTCCAACCTAGCAATCCCAGAGGGAAGTGGGGAACCCCAATCCAGCAATTCAGGAATCTCAGAAGGGACTGCTATATCCCCAACCCACCACCCCATAGGAGCCCCCACACCCCACCCCAAGCACAAATCCTCCATTGCCCCTACACAATGCCCACCATACCACCCAAATCCTCCTCCCCCCTTACCCCAAGTACCCTCCTGCCTTCCCATCCCCTGGCCTTTTTGCTGCTCCAAGGAAGATCTAAGCCCACCACCCCCCACCCCACCTCCCCCCAAATCCATGTTTACTACACCACAGTAGGACGATTACTCCCTGCCCCCCCCCCCCAACCCCGAGCACTCCCTGCCCCTCCACCCCCAGGACTTCTTCCTGTCCCAAGCAGGCCTGGGCAAGATCTAAGGACTCCATCCTGCACCCCACCTCCCCCTGAACCCCTGGTAAGTACCCTACAGGAGGAAGAGCCTACCCAAGTAGCCCTGCCCATGGAATGGCTTCCTACACTAGTGGGGAGGGTGGGTGAAAATGGATATAGAAAAGTGAGCATCAAGATAATGTACTCAAACATCAATGGGATTACCAATAAAGCAAGTGAACTGGTAGAAAGGGTGCAAGAAGAAAACCCAGATGTAATAGGACTTAAACAAAATTGTCAGGAGTCATAACAAATGCTATGTTTCCAAAGGACTACTATATACTAAGAAAAGAGAGAAGGGAGAGGAGGAAGAACAGTGGCCCTGCTGATAAGGAAGGACTGGAGTTTAGAAGAGATGGAAATTCTGGGCTGTGAAAGATTCAGAGACTACATAACAAGAACTATGACAATGGGTGGACCTAAGATAATAGTAGCAGTCATTTACAACCCTCCACTAATTGACAGAAACCCCAGGCAGGAGTTTGATAGGAACAACATGGCAACCAATAACATAATAGAGAGCAGCTTCAGTTGCCTGCAGGAATGGATCCAGACTCTTAATCATGGGCAAGTTCAACCATGGAAAGATAGACCGGGAGAATGGGGGACCCACATGGAGGTGCAGATACATGGAGAGCTGAACTTTGTTTTGTTTTCTTTGAAATGGCAACAAGGAACTTTGAGCCAATATGTCAAGGGACCCACAAGAATGCGAGGTAATGACGAACCATCTAGACTTGACCTGATATTCACCTTCAATGAGTCAGAAATAAGGTACAAATTTGAAGCCCACATGGGAATGAGTGACCACAGTTTATTGACCTTTGAATATCTGGTAGAGGTAGGGATATAACGTATCCAAGGATGGGATTGGAAGGGAAAAGACTAAATTACCCCCCCCCCCCAGAAAAAAATATGACGAGATGAGGAACTTCCTAATGGGAATAGCATGGGAAACAGAACTCAGAGAGAAGACTGTACAGGATATGATGGACTATGTCACCTAGAAGTGCCAGGAAGCTGCAGACAGGTTTATCCTGGCCCAAAAGGAGAAAAAGGAAAAGCAAGAGAAGAATCCATGGTGCAACCAGGAATGTAAGATAGCGAAGCAGTTGAGTAAAAAAACAGTTAGAGAAGATTCAGAGGTATGCCACCAGTCTGGAACTGAGTGGTATGAGCTACGAGGAAAGGATAAGGGATCTGAACCTCACGTCTCTTGAAACCCGAGTAAGGGGAGACATGACATGATAGCAACCTACAAAAATCTCAGGGGATTTTTTTTCAGGGATATTCCTGCGCGGGCCCTAAGCCTCTGGCTGGCCCACTATCAGGGGAATTGACATGGTGGACAAAGACAGCTCTTTAACACGGGTGGAACACGAACAAGGGGAACTTAGTACCGAAATGAGCCACAGAGATATTAGAAAGAATTTTTTCAGTGTCAGAGTAGTTAACAAATGGAATGTATTAAGCAGTGATGTGGTGGAGGCTGACTCCATACACAATTTCAAATGTAGATGTGATAGAGCCCAGTAGGCTCAGGAATCTATACACCAGTTGATTGACGGTTGAGAGTCGGGACCAAAGAACCAAAGCTCAACCCCTGCAAGCACAAATTAGGTGAGTACAACTAGGTGAATACAGCTGAGGGGCGGGACCAAACAGTTGAAGCTCAATTCCCTACGCATAACTAGGCGAGTCCATAGGAATTACCGTTTGTCCTGGCGCCATCTATGTTTTGACAGCAGTACTACTAATGTTCCCACGTTATGTGACGATCACTATACGGGTGTTACGGTCAGTTGCTCTTCTATATATGTTTATGGACAACGTAGGTGATTTGAGGCAAGTTGCGGCCGCAGTAGGATAGTATCCACGCGGTGAGTGGTGGGAGAGGATATATATACTGCTGTGTGCTCAACCAGCGGGTGAAAGGTAAGTTATATCGAACAACTATGGGGAATAGATGGGTTATTTTAAGCGTAGAATGTCAGGTAACCGGTAACTCAGATTCAGATGTTTATTCAGGTAAGGTATATACATGAAAGTGATGTTACATTAATGAATTGATATATAGATAGAGCTAGTACATACAATGCCTAAAGCCACTATTACGCAATGCGTTTCGGGCAAGAAAAACATTAATATCTAGAACTTAATACTAATTGAGCATAAAGAATAGTTAACTAGATAGATTAACTAGATAGGTTAATTACGGGTTTTATGAAAGTATTTTGCCTAAATATATATTTGTATTTGGTTAACTAGTTCAGACGTTACCAGAGGGTGTTCCTTTTAATCTAATCTTAAAAATCTAGCCGGACGAAGTGATAAAATAAATTGAATAGAACGAAGTGGTTTGCCAGGGTGCTTAACGTTTAGTTTAATTCATTTACTATGCAGCCCATGCTTAAAGAATGCAAGTTAACCATATTTAATTTACCGTAGTTTTACTAGACTCGATACTGTATACCGTTTTTACTCTATTTAATACAGCATGTCGGGTAAATGGCAGTCGCGGAAAGTTCCTAATATGGTAAGTTTTAAAGGAAAATTTTGTAAAGTGAATTTTATCGCTTAAGTTAGCGGCCAATTAGCTTAGTCTATTCTGAGGAAAGTTACTAGAATCTAACATTGCAAGTACCATCACTTTTTGAGAAATGTGACTAGATACATGAATAGCATGATTTGACTACTGGCTGTTCATGGTTTAGGTTACATAATTGAGGAAATAGTGATAAGGTTTGTGATTTTGTGTACTTTGACTTTAGCAGAGATTTTGATAGTGGCACAAAATTGATAAGAGGCTAGCATCATTGGGAGTGCTGACTAAAGTTGATTAGGGCGTGGTTATACCAAAGGAAATGATAGTATAAATGGGGTTAAGTTGGGGGGCAGAAATGTTGAAAGTACAGTAGTGCCTAAAGGCTGTCCTTGGACCTAGGTTATTCACAACACCAGATTTTGGTTTAGACTGCAATAGTTGCAGAATTGGCATATAAAAAAACTGATGCCCTAAATAGTTTTGAAATGGTTAAGCCTACCAGATGCAGTTTAATGCCGACAAATGTAAAGTTTGGAGGCTAGGTAATGGTAAAGATGAGCTAGATGGTGTAGATTGTTAAGGGTATTAAATTTTGTTGCAGATGGTAAATTCTCCCTCGGCTGGTACTGCTCTCCAGCCCGGGATGTTGATTGGTTAGTCTTCAACTGCCTCCCAACATGGTAGCGAGGTCCTGAGCTGACAAGCAGTGAGGAACGTGGAAAGCTTCCTGAATTGGCACATGGTATGCGTCCCTTTCAAACCAGCAGCTGGCACAAATGTTCCAGCCAACATCAGAATAGTGAATGAAGGCTACACTAAAATGTAAGTGGTACAGTAAATGGACCCCCCCCCCCCTTTGACACTGAACAGTTGGGAGGAAAGGGGGGGGGGGGAGTGTGGCTTATAGTTCTATTGCTACAGAATCTTTTGCCATAAACCAGTGGCACAGCCTATTGGCACTTGCTATTCAGAATCTTCCCCCTTACATAGTCAATTAAAAAGGAAATGCTGTAGACAAGCTTAACTTTTTGAAGGGGGCAACATTTTCGTTGCCATCAAAGATGCTCTGAGGTTTCCCCTAGTCATTAGTGAATGGTGGCTAGTAACTCTAATAGGAACTTTCCTGCCATTAGAATCTATGCAGAAAAAGTGTGCACTTCTGCTGTATCTGCCAGTTTGCTAGAAATAGAAATTGGCATACTTGCTCAGCAACTACTTGCCCTCTTGTACCATGTTACTGAACCATAACATAACCACCACACCACCCATTCTTCTAAAATAACACCCCATATGATAAACTTCTGCTTTTAATAAATATTTCAAACTTTAATATTAGTTGGCTTGCAAGGTGTGTTAATCATTCCCTTGTCAGAACTGTAGCAGGTCCATAAAGAAATTTATAATAAAGACCAAGTGTGGTCATAAGTGCTGCAGATGGGGGAGATAGAGCCTTACACCTGCAGAAGTGTGGTGATAACTGGAAAGAATATGGCCTTGTATAGTTGCTAGTGTAAATATTACTAAATTTAGTAAAATCACATTGTCTTGGTAGTATAGTTTGGTTAATTATGAACTTTCAGACTAAAAAGCTTGGTACATAACTTTCAACAGAATGAATTTGTCCACCTAGTAGTAAGCAGTGGTTGTAAAATGTTATAAATGATATGAGTGGGGCTTCTATGGGGTACTGGTACTATTAAGGGGTATAGGTAGTTAGAAGACAGGAGTATCAAATATGGGAGAGCTAAAAGGCCCGGCCCCCAAAATAAACTATCCACAGTAGTAATAACTTGCTACAAGACCAAATATGTTCGTCTAAGGGTTGATCACTGCGCTCCCACCTTGGAAGAAGAGATACTCTGTAATTCATGTACTTATTTATTAACCCGTTAACAACCCCCCATATACACTCACACCAATAACAATAATAATAATAACTTTACCACACTATCTTACGTTAAAAGCCTTGGTCCACGTAGGCAGGATACAAGGTTTACACTAATAACAAGCTAGGGTAAAGTACTACTAGATAAGCACTGAAGCTGGATGCAGCTTAGGGTAGTGAAACCACGTGGGACCCTAATACAAAACACAACACTTAGGGGTACCCAAACACTGGCAAAATACTATCCCCAGGTCTCCCCAATCGTTACTACCAGAGTAGGCACACTTACACCATATAATACTTAACTTAAGGGTACAGGAACTTCAGGTAAGGGAAATAAGTAAGAGGAGAAGGAAGGAGAGTAGGGATACAGCCACAGAGTAGGTCTTAACCTCACGCCACCAGCCAAGAGAAGAGCGAGCTCCTCGCGACCACCTGCTGCCTCCCTCATCGTGGTGCCGGGAGGAGCCTAATTGATCGTGCAGCTAAGCACATAAAAGATCTTCCCCTATGCAACGTATTGTTACTTTATGAATGATTAGAAAGTATTAGTAAGCAAAGTTGGTGCCTATGTTATTATTTAATAATCAACCCCCAGCTCAGTCTTTAAATGCTCTTTGAGAAACAATAATAGTCTTACGTCTGGCAGGGAAGATACAAACAATTTCCATTCGAAATGCGCCAACTGTACTACTTAGGAAGTTTAATAGCTCAATTTTGACCTCTGGTTTCCACTGGAGAACCCAGGGTCGTAACACTCCTCCCCCCTTCAGAGAAAAAAAAAAATGTGACTACTAGAATAGTAGTCATATTTTTTTTTTGTAAGAGTATACAGAGAACAAAAAGAAAAACATATGACAAAAACAAAAAATCAATCAAAAGCAATTTCTCTGCAAAAAAAAAAAAAATACAAAGGAGTTCTCTGAAAGAAAAAAAAAAACATACACAAAAAAAATAAAAGAACAGGGAAGTAAATAAATTGGACACGGAATATTTAATGTCACAGGAGAACCTAAAAAAAATTAACTAAAGCATGACGGTTGGTAAATGGCTTTCTGTGGCTCCGATGAATGTTATTCAGGCAACCGGGACAGAGCGTCGGCTATCACGTTGAGTCTGCCCGGTAGGTGGGTAATGGAAAGATTGAAGTCCTGTAGGTACAATGCCCACCTGAGGATGCGTTTATTCTTACCCTTCATCTGAGTCAGGAAGACTAGTGGGTTATGGTCCGTGTACACTTCCACTATATTACCTGTGAGGTAAACTTCGAACTTTTTACATGTTAACACTAGCGCCAACGCCTCTTTTTCTACCACTGAATAATTGCGTTGCGCCTTGTCGAATTTCACAGAGTAATAATATACTGGGTGTTCCACCTGATCATCCCCAGTTTGCAACAACACTGCACCAGCACCCGAGTCAGACGCGTCAACATGAATTTTAAACGGTCGGTCGAACCTTGGACTAGCAAGCACTGGGGCGGAAGCTAAGATCAATTTCAAATTTTTAAATGCCTCTGCACAGTCTGATGACCACTTAAATTTAACGGCTTTCCGCAACAAGTCTGTGAGAGGAGTGGCAACACTGGAAAAGTTCTGACAAAAACGTCGATAGTACGCACACATACCGATAAATCTTTGAACGTCCTTTTTAGATTTTAGTACTGGATACTCCAGAATGGCATTGATTTTATCTTGCCGAGGTAACACTTTTCCTTGGCCCACTTCATAACCGAGGTACGTCACTGTGCCTTGGCCAAAATGACACTTTTTAGCATTTAAGGTAAGATTTGCCCTTTTCAAGATGGCAAACAACTGGCGTAACCTAGCTATGTGGTCAGCCCAATTACTGTCGAACAGCACGATATCATCTAAATACGCCCGACAATTTGGCACCTTAGCGAGTAGAGAGTTCATGAGTCTCTGGAACGTGGCAGGAGCATTACGCAAGCCGAACGGTAACACTTGATACTCAAAAACACCCTCGGGTGTCACGAACGCAGTGAGCTGTTTAGCACGTTCAGTGAGTGGGATTTGATAATACCCCCTCGAGAGGTCGAATTTCGAAACGTACTTGGCATTTCCCAACTCGTCGATGCAATCCTCGAGGAGGGGCAGCGGATAGGCATCCACAATGGTCACCTTGTTGAGCTGCCGATAGTCGGTGCATAATCGCCAGGAGCCGTCTGGTTTGGGGACCAAAAGGCAGGGCGAGCACCAAGAGCCCTGGCTCGGCCGGATGAGGCCGTGCTGGAGCAAGAAGTCGACCTCCTTCCGTACGATGGCCTTCTTTTCTGGACTCATCCGATAGGGTTGAAGGCGAATGGGAGTGTAGTCCGTCAACTCGACATCATGGCAAATGGCATCAGTCTGGGTCGGGACCTCCCCGAACAGACTGGAGAATTCATCAACCAACGACTGCACCTCTTCACGTTGGGCCATCTGCAAATGGGACAGTTCCTCCACAGCATTCACAGAACTAGAATTATTGAAAATGAGATTAGTTGGGTCCCCAGAACAATCATCCCCTCTCTCACTGGAAATGGAAACATTGGTTAGTGCAATGGGCCTGGGGCCCTGGAACTTCTTCAGTCGATTTACATGTATGAGCATTACCTGGTTACGTTTGTCAGAGTGCCTCACTTTGTACGTGAGGTCCCCAGTCTTTTCTGTCACAATGTAGGGGCCTTCGTACTTGTGGGACATAGTGTTCCCTAGTCGAGGCTTTAATACCAGGACAGGGTCGCCAGGCTGAAATACCCGTAACTTAGATTTAGCATCGTTACGTTCTTTCATCTTTTCTTGGGCCTTGCCAAGATACTTTAATGCAGCCGCCTTGCAGTCCTTGAGTCTCTGGTGGTGTTGCGCAAAGAAAGCCGAACCTTCGGATAACGTTACGTTCCCTAACAGATTCTCCTGTAACATTTGCAAGGGTCCACGAACTTTATGGCCAAAGACTAACTCAAAAGGAGAACAGCCCAGTGAACTTTGTAATCCCTCTCTAGCCGCAAACAAAACATACGGTAAATTCTCATCCCAGAAGGTGTGGGAACTCTCGCACGATGTCTTCAACATCTGCTTCAGAGTTAGATGGAAACGTTCAATTACCCCCTGACTCTGTGGATGGTATGGGCTGGAAACCTTATGAGTTATTCCATGTTCCTTACAAAATTGCTCGAAAACATCAGACTTAAAATTAGTACCATTGTCAGTTTGCACGACCCGAGGCAGTCCAAAAGTGGAAAAAAATTGCAACATACGAGCAACAACAGTTTTTGCTCGGATGTTCCTTACAGCAAAAGCCTCTGGGTAACGAGTAGTGATACACATCATCGTGATTAGGTAAATATTACCAGACTTAGTTCTAGGTAATGGTCCAACACAGTCCATTACCACATGAGAAAATGGTTCCTCTGGCACGACAATAGGCCTTAGAGGAGCTTTAGGTGGAGTCTGGTTTGGTTTCCCAACCAGTTGACAAACAATACACGCATTACAAAATTTTGCCACGTCGCTTTTCAGCTTGGGCCAGAAAAAATACTTTAAAATTTTGTGATACGTAATATTAATACCTTGATGTCCCCCCATAGAATCATCATGAGCAGCTGCCAAAACCCTTTCTCTATAGCAGGTCGGCAACATAACCTGGTGGACTACCTCCCACTCATTTGACAAGGGAGCACCCTGTGGTCTCCATTTTCTCATCAAAATCCGATCATTGTAGTAGTACCCAGTTGCTGCGTCTACAATTTCCTCCATAGGGACGGCTGTTTCATGACAATCTGCAAGAGTGGGGTCAGCTTTCTGTAACTCACTCAAGGAGGCATCTAGGCCTTGGTCAGATGCCATTGGCCGAGGCTCAACAGTGTTCTCCACCTCCCCACTACTCTCGGTAGATGGCGGTGGCAGGCTCTCCACAATGTCCTCGGCCACGTCATCGAGTCGGGCCATGAATGTGTCCGCGAGGTCCACTTGGTTTTCACCACTCGGAAAGCTCCTCGTGACCTCGGGATTTACCACCTTGGCAAGCACAGGGCTGCCCTTACATTTAAGTCCCATAGACCTGGTCACCGCGCACGCAGGGTACACAACATTATCCTCTGCGGCGGGTGGATCCAGGCAAACCTTAGGGGTAGGCAACATAATAGGCAGTCTGGAGTCCCCTACCTTATCCCCTGCTAAATCATTACCAACTATTACATCAACATTAGGGAAAGGTAGGTATGGAGTGACTCCGACTGTACAAACACCCTTGTGGAAATCAGATTCCAGGGTAACCTTATGGAGGGGTACTGCCCGAGTATCACTAGTGACACCCTCGACCAGTACCACCTCTCCAGTGTCGAGAGTGTTGGCACCTTGCAACGCACTCTCTAAAATTAAAGTCTGGATGGCACCGGTGTCTCGGAAGATCACCACGTCCTTCCAGGAAGAACCCTCCGACAAAAGTAGTCTCCCTTTCGATAAGAATGGGGTAAGCAAGTCCAACCACTGTGGGTTGGAGGTCTTACTCCCTAACCCTTCTGAAAGCCTCAAGCCCTGTGTCACAACTAGAGCATTGGGTCTTTTTTCAGGGTGCAGTTGCCAACAACGGCTAATAGTGTGGTTTGGACGATTACAGTGACCACAAAAACGTCGGGGAGAAGAGACATTACTAACAGAATTACCCTTCGGTTCACCTTTAGGTGCCGTTGGGCTAGACACTTTAACAGGGTTAGTTATGTCTGAAACAGAAGGTGCATTAGGTAAAGGGTTAGAATGAGCTGGTCTGGACTGGCTGTGGGTATAAGGTTTGCTACTCTGTGGGGTATAATTATTTTTATTGGGCCTTTTGCCCGCCAATTGGTAGTTTTCTGCCAACTTGGCCAAATCCCCTATTTTAGAATTTAACTCTATCCTTCCTTTAATGTATTGTGATACGTTCTCTGGCATAACATCTATAAAATGCTCCATTAAAATTAAGTTCCTGAGAGCCTCGTATGTTTCGGCTTTCGCCGAGCGAATCCATCTATCAAACAATCGAATTTGATCATTCACAAATTCAGTGAGCGGTTGGTTGTGAGTAGGCCTAAGGTTACGATAAACTTGGCGGTGAGCTTCAGGAGTAATTTCATATGCCCGCAAAATACATTCCCTGACTTTATCATATTCGAAACACTCGTCGTCAGGCATGTTTATAAAAATATCTTGTGCTTTACCCCTAAGTCTTCCCTGTAGGATTTTCACCCACTCTTCCTTTGGCCAGTTCATGGACGTGGCCACTCTCTGAAAATGGTTGAAAAACCTTTCAGGGTCAGACTCGGAAAATTCAGGCAAATTATGCTTTTTCTCATAATGCCTGGGGTTTGAATCCCCGGCAGGTGGAGGTCCAGTGGCATTCGCTCTAATTCTAGCCTCCTCGGTTTTGAGTTTTTGCTCCTCTAATTTTATTTTTGCTAACTCTAAAGCTAATTCACTCTCCCTATGAGTTGCACTTTCTGCTTGGCTAGGCTGGCATAAAGGTGTATCACTTGCCAATAGTTCTTCATCAATACAATGTTCTAATATTTCATTTACCAAAGTCCACTTTTTATCTGCGACATTTAATTCTAGGCCAAATTCCTGGCCTAACAATACTAAATTAGACTTTTTAAGTTTCTTTATCTCTACCACTGAAGGCTCCCTTGCCAGTTTCTGCATTTCAGAAGACATCACTAATAATTTTAGCTCCTAGCCAAAGAAAAAATTAAAAAATAAAAATTGGAAAAAAACAAATTTGCACGGCCCCTAACACAAGGCCACACTAACCTTAATCGTGAAGGGATCCAGCTGGGTGTCCAGTCAGTGCAAGAATGTCCTTTGCTAGATGAGCTGGACCCTAGGCTAGCACACAACCGTTCTGCGGAAATAAAAAATTTTAATTTTGGCACTCAAGAATCTAATTTTTTACACTTATAATGTTCCTCCCGGACTGGCCAACCACTTGTTACAAATGATATGAGTGGGGCTTCTATGGGGTACTGGTACTATTAAGGGGTATAGGTAGTTAGAAGACAGGAGTATCAAATATGGGAGAGCTAAAAGGCCCGGCCCCCAAAATAAACTATCCACAGTAGTAATAACTTGCTACAAGACCAAATATGTTCGTCTAAGGGTTGATCACTGCGCTCCCACCTTGGAAGAAGAGATACTCTGTAATTCATGTACTTATTTATTAACCCGTTAACAACCCCCCATATACACTCACACCAATAACAATAATAATAATAACTTTACCACACTATCTTACGTTAAAAGCCTTGGTCCACGTAGGCAGGATACAAGGTTTACACTAATAACAAGCTAGGGTAAAGTACTACTAGATAAGCACTGAAGCTGGATGCAGCTTAGGGTAGTGAAACCACGTGGGACCCTAATACAAAACACAACACTTAGGGGTACCCAAACACTGGCAAAATACTATCCCCAGGTCTCCCCAATCGTTACTACCAGAGTAGGCACACTTACACCATATAATACTTAACTTAAGGGTACAGGAACTTCAGGTAAGGGAAATAAGTAAGAGGAGAAGGAAGGAGAGTAGGGATACAGCCACAGAGTAGGTCTTAACCTCACGCCACCAGCCAAGAGAAGAGCGAGCTCCTCGCGACCACCTGCTGCCTCCCTCATCGTGGTGCCGGGAGGAGCCTAATTGATCGTGCAGCTAAGCACATAAAAGATCTTCCCCTATGCAACGTATTGTTACTTTATGAATGATTAGAAAGTATTAGTAAGCAAAGTTGGTGCCTATGTTATTATTTAATAATCAACCCCCAGCTCAGTCTTTAAATGCTCTTTGAGAAACAATAATAGTCTTACGTCTGGCAGGGAAGATACAAACAATTTCCATTCGAAATGCGCCAACTGTACTACTTAGGAAGTTTAATAGCTCAATTTTGACCTCTGGTTTCCACTGGAGAACCCAGGGTCGTAACATAAAAGAATAAAGATTTGTATATATAAATTTTGTATTGCTTTTATTCAAATGTTATACATAGTTTAAGTTTATTTTTCTGGAACATTGTTTGCAATGTTCATAACTAAAGTTGTCTGAAAATAAAATTTTTATTGGATCTTGACTTTAAATGACTAGCTTTGTTTGTAATAAAGATAAGACAAAGATACTTGGTGCCATTTAAAATGGCGACTGTTAAACTGGTGGTACAGGTATGACCAAAATAACATTGCTATGCAAATAAGTTTTTAGTAACATTTACTGTTCACATGACAGGTTGTGGATGGTCCTGGCAAGAAAGAGCTGCAGAAAAATACTTGCAGATCTAGAGTAAGTAGTGTTGTGTACCTTGGAATTGGAGGGTAAAGTTAATTGCTAAAAACCTGTTAAATATTAGGGTATGGGTATGGAAAAGTCTAGGCTTAGGCTAGTGGGTACCATATCTGCAAAATCATTCCTTTCAGGAATGTATTTAATAGAATGGTAATGTTGAAATTGTGAAGATTGTAATGTGGGGCATTAGATCTTAAACAGCATAGGTGAGGGTGTTTTATTAATAAAATTTTAATGAAATGTAAATGTTTGGTTAACATTAAATGTGCAACACTGTTAAGGGTAATCAGGAGTCAAATAAGTTAATGGCAGGAAAAGTTTTGTTCTAAGTGATTGTATTTTTCCCTTGAAAGTAAAAAAAAATAATCAATGTTTACTTTAGCTTGGTTTTTTAAATTATAATGTTTTCCAGAATGTGGTTTGGAAAGTCCAGAAGTCCCTCTGTCAGTTGGAAGTTACCTGCTTCAACAGAATCAGGCGAGTTGTAGTAAAGGTTAATTTGAATAGATTTGCATAAAAGTAAAAAAAATTGTTATAACTTAAATAATAGCATTGGCTAAAGATAAATGTCAATTGCCATTGAAGTGCAGTTGGAGATAGTTTCTCAAATGACATTTACTGAAACATTGCAAATTTTTGTGATGCCATATATATTTATATGGCTAAATTAGATCTTTACTACTAGAATGTAGGTAATGTTAATTCCTTAAAGAAATTAAACATTTTCCATTTGAATTTTTAAAGTACTGAATGCTAATTTTAAAAGTAAAGCTAGATCAGTTTTAAATCTGAAGTTAATTTGTTTACATATTTTTCAGATGGTGATTATGATGCCTGGACTGAGGCTCCTTTACTCTGTAAAAGGAAATCTACAAAGTGGGTGAGTTTGAATTCTATGTTTTAGCTATATCAATGAAAGTTAATCTTAATTCTCTTATCTAGTCCATTTATAGGTGTGTAACAATGTCCTACTGTTACAACCCACAGGGATTGATGCAGTTTGTACTGATCCTACCCCATTTCATAGAAGGGGACCAGGCAGTCCTGCAGATTTTCCTGTCCTGGCTTTTTCAGAGCTTTGCTCTACTACCCATCTAATAGATGGACTGGATTTGCATAGGTTTAGGGACCCTTAACAATGGCTTCATTGTTAATTCTCACAGGGCTTGTTTGCTGAATGGGTGCATGCATCTAAAACTCTAGTGCCTGGAATACATTGTACAGTGCTTTTGGTAAAGCATATGTACAATGTGTTGATGGCACTAGAGTGGTGGATGTAATGCACCCATTCAGGGAACAAGCTCTGCAATAAAACCAGAGGAAGGGATAGGCCTTGCTGAGCCTATCTTAAAAGATAGGATGTTAGGATTTTTGGGCTTATTATTAGGCATTGGTGATAATAAAAGTAGTGTCCCTGTTTAATGTTTATTTTTCTTTTACAGGTGATTGTCTCTGGAGTTGTCTGTGCCTTTTGGATCTTCTGTCCCACAACCTGAAACAGTAATAAATATTAGATTATAAATACTATATGTAAAACTTATTAAATAAAACACTTTTAATGAAACTACTTTATACCTTATCCTGAAATTAGGCAATAGATTTAATCATGCTGGAAATTACTGTTTACTACTATTGATGCAATGTTTAAACATCTGAATTTTTTTTACTTTGAAAATAAATACTTTGTAAAATTTACACCTATTTGTAACTTGTCACAGGTGCATGCAAAAGTGTACTAACTATTCAATTTACATAAACTAACAAATATTGCAAATTAGTCTGATATTAAAGTGGAAGAAACTTTAGTAAATATTTTAGTTTTCATATTTGAAAGTAAATTTAAAGCTATGCAATACCTAAGCTTTGTACAAATTATGATTAACAATGATCTTTAAAGTAACTAAATTTACAAAACATTAGAAAAGTGACACTGAAGCATCTACACAACATGGTTTTCACAGTCTTTGGCAGACAAATCATTTAAGAGCTTTGATTAATTTTAAGTTACCAAACTCTTCAGATATTCTGAAATATTTTACCTAGATTAAAACCATCATTGTTTGAAAAGGCAAAACAGATTACTGTCAATTAGTTTGACCTAACATCTGCAAGGTCCTGATGGAATTTATTTTGTAAAACTTTGTTTGCTAAAAACAAACCCTGCCTAATGAACCTGCTCATTTTTTTAGAAATGGTAATTGCAACATTGTTTTAATAGCCAATGGCCTTTGGTAAAGTACATAAGTACCAAATGAAAGACCAAGAAGCAACAAACAGGTACATGGTAGAAAGGACAAAAGAATGGTTATGAGGACCCTTTCATTTGTTAAAGAAATGACTGGGAAAAATGCTGTCATACCACAAGGGGTCTTAACCCTTGTCATATACATCACTGACATTAATCAAAATATTACCAACCACAAAAATTGCTGAAAACATGCTATAAAGACTATAATATTGAGGCCTTAATGCAGATCTCTAACTCTACAAACAGTAACAAGACTGGCAATTTCTTAATATAAAACAGAAAAAAAATCCAAGATCTTGCACGTGAGCCTGAACAATCTATATCACAACTACCACATTAAAATGAAACAACAATGAAGGTAAGGTAATTACCAAAAGAAGGCACCAAACCGGGAAGGCTATGTAGCACATAAAAGTGCGAAATAATCAGAGGGCGCTAAATATCACCAAGAATGCCAATACGAGAACAAAAACACATAAGGCGAACGATATCAAAAGTATCCGATTCACCTAGAATTCTATCGAGGGGCGAGGGACAGTCGGAAAGCAAGACACGCTCGTCCTGGAAGTCAGGACATTCAACAAGGATATGCACAACTGTAAGAGGGACAACACAATTCGGACAATAAGGAGCAGGGCGGCGCTCCATTAAGTGACCGTGGGTTAAGCTGGTATGACCAACCCACAGCCGTGCCAAAGCAGTGTCCCACCCCCGGTTACGGTGGTAGGAGGAAGGCCACGGGGACACACTAAGTTTGAGAGTACGCAGCTTGTTATCAACCACAGAGGACCAACAACCCTGCCAACAGGGAAGAATGAATAACAGGATAAAACTCGGAATAAGGAATACCTTTACGGGAGATGGGACAATAACGGATAGCTTCCTTAGCGGCAGCATCCGCACGCTCATTGAAACACCAATATGGGTGGGAACCCAGCAAAACTCTACTGATTTAAATTTACTAGAAATAAGAAACAGCCAATGTTGAATCTCAATGACCACCGGATGGACAGGATTAAAGGACCCTAGAGCCATGAGGGCACTACGAGAATCAACTACAACCACAAAGGAGGAATGAGAATGAGAAAGCAAGAGACGAAGAGCATACAGAATAGCGTAAAGTTCTGCCGTAAAGACGCTAGCCTCCGAAGGGAGGCAACACATGTAAGTACGGTCAGGAAAAACAACAGAGTAGCCCACACCATCCGCAGACTTAGACCCATCTGGGAAGATGGAAATAGAGTGGGAGTGCGAAGAAAAGTGCTCAAGGAAGAGGCTTTTCAGAATTGTAGGAGGGGTAAAGGCTTTAGTACGTAATACAAGTCAAGGACGTACAAAACTTGGGAAGGGGGACTCTCCACGGAGGTAATGAAGGAACAATACGAGGAGAAACATTAGAAATATGAACAGAAAGAGAATCCTGTAAGCGAGATAACTGGACAGAAAGTGGGAGACAATGAAGAGGAACAGGAACCACAGGAGGAGGAAAAGTCAATGCACGACAGAGGCGAGAAGAAGAATGTTGGAAGGACCGCGCAAGATAGCGAAGACAGTAGCGATCACGGCAGTCCTGAAGAGAGAGAAAGCCAGTGTCAACATACAAACTAAGGGCGGGAGTCGAACGAAAGGCACCAGAGCCGAGACGCAACCCAGTATGGTGCAAAGCATCAAGACGGTGAAGAGTAGAAGGAGAAGCAGAAGAGTATGCAGGCCAACCATAATCGAGTTTAGACAGGACGAGAGAGGAGTGCAAATAGAGGAGCGTGCACCAATCCGCTCCCCAAGAAGTATGGGACAAAACCTTAAGGAGGTTAAGGGCCTTAGAGCATTCAACTCGGAGGCAAGAGATATGGGCTGACCAAGACAAACGAGTGTCAAAGACTAACCCCAAAAGCTTCGCGGAATCCCTGTACACAATGAGATGACCATAAAGCAACAACAATGAAGTAAAGGTCCTTTCAGTAAGAATCTATCATTCACTGAAAGTTGCTGCAGTTAAAAATAACAGAAAATACAAGTCCCTAGAAATAAACAAGCAACCTTTTTGACTAAGGAAAAGAAGGTAGTTATTCTACTGTATAAATCTAAGTATTCACTTAGATAACTGTATCCAAGCATAGAGGTCCCCCCCCCCACTTCCCTTTCAGAAAAACATCTACTTTCGAAAAAGTTTAACATTGGCCAACAAAAATGATTCCAGAACTAAATTGCCTAATACCAGGAACAACTGAGAGCCATGACAAACACTGCAACCCTCTCCTACCCCCAAGTCTTATGCTATTTATGATCCAAGGTAATTTGAGATACTATACTGTACTTCCTACAGACGAGTCTAGTGAGAGGGTGATCTCCTGGCGATTAAATTGAAGCACGATACAGGTGTCAACGAACATCAGAGTCACCCAACTTGTCAGCACAGTGGATAACTAATGACATCATAATCTGCAGTGTTGTATGCCTCCCTGTAGCCATTTAAATCAATAAAACACAGGATTGTGGCAATGTTTACAGCATAAGGCAAGGTATAGAGGAATCCTGGAATGCCATGTAATGTGTAGTCCTTGAATGTGCTTTAGGCAACCAAATTGAATAACAACATTTCTGGTGTTCGGCTAAATAATCCGAGTTTCTCATTCGGTATGACGTTTTAAACCTAAATAGGAATTCACTTTAAAGGTCAATTTATTTGGAAAGTGCTAACCAGATTCCAAATTACTGAGCTCTGAAAGTACTACAAGGCAAGTTTAACCGAATGAGTGTTTGCCTATCCATACCCCCATGAGGTATGTGACAACACTGAATAAAGAAAGGGTCTTTGAGCATTCACCGTGCAGGTATTTGACGTGACCAATATAGCCAAGTGTTAAAGATCATTCTAAGCAGTTCTGCACAATCCATATACTATCAATTAATATAATTGTACAATGGTACTTGGTGGATGATGTTTCCTATTAAAACTCATTGGACAACTGTTTGTATTAGACATTTTAAACCTACGAATGGTAGCCCTAGATATCGCACTACAGTATTAATTACAAGATGAACAATGTAAACTCAATACCATAACAGCAAATCATGACGACTTTTCAACAACCGACAAACACACAGGTCTAACACCAGCCATCGCCGAGCGAGGACGTCCCAAGCATGTACACCCCACAACTTTACATCACCTTTGCCACCTCACGCGAGCACGCAACAGCATGAGGATGCCATACTCCCAAACCTACTCCATGCACTTTGAGGCTTTAACAACTCAACATTTAAAAAGTTGATTTAAAAAATCAAACACCTGAATTTTTCCCTAATTAAATTTACTAGGGAAATGCACACCAAGCCATGAAACTTACAATGAAGATGAACAAACTACACACAACTGTCACCAAACTTCCACATACCACCCCACTCTCACTCCTGCCCTCCCTCCTTAGGTGCTCTGATTGTCTGAGCACCTGAGCCACCACCACTCACCTCTTGTTGTGAGAGCCTAAAGCATGTTTGGTTGCACTTTAAAAGTTCACGAGTGTACTCGCCTAATTGTGAGTACCGCCTGCCCGGTTCACCATTTTGTTTTTCAATCTACCTCAATTTACCCCTTTACAGTCAAATATTATGCAAAATTCTGTTTAAGACTTGTCCCTTCTTAACTTAAATAACTGCTTTGGCCATCTGTAATCTTTCTAGGTGGGTAAAAATGACTCGAGGCCAGAAAGGACTTATCAGACGGCGATCATAACAATACGGTACACACACAAAATCTCAACATGATATATACCAAGCAGAAAATCCACTGGAGCTGTGAGGCGACATGAACCCTTGCCCAAGGCATTGTCAGCTGCATACTCTACTACAGTACCATTACTGACTTTGTAAAAGTCTTACAACCGGATTTCCCCATAAATCACAGCAAGTTTTGAGGCCCCTCCTAGAGTCAACGTCTTACGTAAGACCTACAAGCATTCAGGTGAAGGCTGAAGCAGTTCAACACCAAACGCCCCAACTTCAAATACACAGTTGAGAGGCGGGACCAAAATGTGATTTTCTGTGTGTGCCTGAAGTTGGGGCATACGGTCTTGCTTCACCCTTCACTTTACCCTTCACCGGCGTACTTCAGGGGTTTTATTTAATATTGTACTTGGACTGGCTTCAGGAGGGCCTCCAGACTTTCTGTGGCTTCACAAGTGTCACGTGAATCCCCTGCATAGCAGTGGAACTGCCTTTTCCCTTCACCTTCAATGCCTCTGCACTGGAAGTATACACCTACACCAGCCCAGAAGAGTCATCAGTCCTGCCACCTCTCCATACCCCCCAGGGCCTGGCAAGGCCTGGTACGACTCAGAGGCAAGCCAGGCACCACTGCTAACTGACAGTTTGTCCCCACAAACATGCAGTTAGCCGCCTTCAACTGGCACTGGTGCAGCTCAACACAAAGGCACCGCCAGCCACAACGAGCAGTTTGCTAGTTGACCAGATGTCCACCTCGTGTTGACACTGGATGAGTCATCACCGCCGGACTATATAACGGGCGCTGCCTCCCTGGAGAGGCAATCTCTCCCTTAGTGCTCTAGGATCACCTTCGTGTCTCTAACCCGTCGTCCGCTTCCAGTCAACGTCGTGTGACTGATGCCATGGTGGTATGGTAGCTGTCTTCAGAACACCAGTATATCTTAATACAGTACTTTTATTCATTGCTTATAGTTTATTTTTTGCATTTAAGGTCATACTAACTTGTTCACCTTTGCATTACATGATAGCCAAGTATTGTCATGTGTTATTTTTGTTCATTACTATTTCAGTAAATTGTTTAATTATTTATTTGATAATTTTCATTTGTTTCCACCTGCAACTTACACACTGCAAGGCCAATAGCAGCAATTTTTTCATTTATGTGAGGGAGAGCCATACCATCTTGGTTCAGTATAGCTGTGATACCACAACCCGTCACACAAGAAATCCAGTTGTAAGACTTTTACCATCAGTGGTGGTAGAGTTGCAGCTGGCTATGCCTTTGTTACAGGTTCGCTTCATCTCACAGCTCCAGTGGATTTTCTCACACATTTGAATACATGAAACAACTTTATTTGATACATTCCAGACCAAAGTACTGTACAGTACAGTAATTATCAAACCATCAAATGTGTGGGATAATCATAGTGCGCTAAATATCACTAACGTCGCCAATACAAGAACAAAAACGCATACGGCGAACAATATCAAAGATATTGAATTTACCAAGAATTTTATCGAGGGACAATTGACAGTGAGGGATGGTCGGGAAGCAAGACACGTAAGTCCTGGAAGTCAGGACATGTAGAGACAACGATTTGGACAATAAGGAGCAGGGCAGCGTGTATGACCAATATACAACCTCGCCAGAGCCGTTTCCCACCACCGGTTACGGTGGTAGGAGGAAGGCCACGGGAACACTACTCTTAAGAGCACGCAGTTTGTTACCAGTAACAGAAAACCAACAACCCTGACAACGGGCAAGAATGGGGAAATGAATAACTGGGTAAAAGTCGGAATAAGGAATACCTTTACGGGAGATGGGACAGGTGCGGATAGCTTCCTTAGCGGCAGCGTCCGCACGCTCATTTAAGCACACACTGCACTGGTACAAAACACTGCAGATAGAACTAAGTCCATAATCATTTTTGGATGTTTAGAAAAGGAAATTTCATCTAGGGTGGACCGAGCAGCAGAAGAGATGACAATCATAGAGAAAATAGTAGGTTTAGGAGAAGGCTCAAAGGAAAATGTCAGTGATTTTAGAAGAATAGGAAAATATGAGAAAGAAAAGAACCGCTCCTTAAGGGTGACGTTTAATGGAGTGAAAAACATGATGGAAGTGCTAAGAAATGCCAGGAAATTGCAGAGTGATGAGGTTGGCAAACTTTGGTCAATAAGACAAGACCTCTCCAAGGAAGACAGAGAAACGCTGAAAATGAACCTAATTGAGGCAAAACGTCTAAATGGGGATAGAAATGAAGAAGACAGAAATTCTTTTTTTTTACAAAGTGACAGGGACTGGAAAGCTTGTAAAATGGTACATAAAAACAAAGCAACAAGATCAGTAGTGGAAAGGGGGAGTAAAGAGCAAAGGAAAAGGGAACACGTTCTTGAAAATTGTATATACCAACATAGATGGAGTGAGGTCAAAAACTTTGGAGTTGCAAGATATAATCCAGCTTAGGGTCCCAGATATTGTCGCATTATCAGAGACGAAACTTGAAGGAAATATAATAAATGAAGTCATATTCCCAAGAGGCTATTCAGTTTGGAGACGTGACAGGAAAACTAGGAAGGGAGGAGGAGTGGCTGTACTGGTGAAAAAACACCTGAAGGTAAGAGAGTTAATATTTGAAAACCCTCGAGATATTGACATAATGGCATTGCAGGTCTGGAATCAGGATGATAAGCTGGTAATTTTAAATGCCTACAGCCCACCAGCAAGCAACACCTGGACAAAGGAAGAACTGGATGACAAACGCGAGGGCCTCATAATGGTCATCAGAGATATTATTGCACAAGCAGATAAAGATAAATCACGACTGTTGATACTGGGGGACTTCAACTTTAAAGCAATAGACTGGGAGGCCTATGAAGCAAGAACGGAGGACTTTTGGACATGCAAATTTGTGAACCTCATTCTGGAGACATTCTTGTATCAACACATAAAGCAGGCCACAAGAATGAGAGAAGGAGATGTACCGTCAGTACTGGATCTAGTATTCACCAGAAAAGAAGAAGAGATATTTGACATCCAGTACCTTCCTCCCTTGGGAAAGAGTGATCACGTCCTGTTAGACATTGATTATGCTTTAAGATATCATCTAGAAGAAAATGGGGACATTGAAACAGTTGATAAACTCGATTTAAGGAGAGGACACTATGGGGAACTTCGAAATTTTTTTAATGAGTGTAATTGGACAGAATTGTTGCTAGGCAGGGAAGTAAATGAAATGTATGCCAAATTTTTTAAAATATATGAGGAAGGCACACAAACATTCATACCAAAACAGAGATGCAGGGCCAGAAAACAGGATTGGTTCGACAGAAATTGTGAGAGGGCAAGAGACCAAAAAGAGACAAAAATGGAATCAGTATAGGAAGAGGCCAAACCCCCAAACATACCAGCGGTACAAAGATGCGAGAAACAACTATACGGCAGTAAGGAGAGAGGCAGAAAGAAATTTTGAAAAAGGGGTAGCGGATAAATGTAAAACAGAACCGGGCCTATTCTACAAATTCATAAACAACAAATTGCAGGTAAAGGATAATATCCAGAGGTTGAAAATGGGAAACAGATTCACGGAAAATGAAAAGGAAATGTGTGAAACATTAAATGAAAAGTTCCAAAGTGTGTTTGTACAAAATGAAATCTTCAGAGAACCAGACACAATAAGAATTCCAGAGAACAACATAGAGCGGATAGAGGTGTCTAGAGATGAAGTGGAAAATATGCTAAAGGAGCTCGGTAAGAACAAAGCAGCTGGCCCAGATGGCGTTTCACTATGGGTTCTGAGAGAATGGGCATCTGAGCTCAGCATTCCACTTCACCTGATCTTTCAGGCATCCCTGTGTACAGGAATCGTAGCAGACGTGTCGAAACAGGCTAACATAGTTCCAATCTACAAAAGTGGCAGCAGGGAAGACCCACTCAATTATAGACCTGTATCATTGACAAGTGTAATAGTGAAAGTATTGGGAAAACTAATCAAAACTAAATGGGTAGAACACCTGGAGAGAAATGATATAATATCAGACAGACAGTATGGTTTTCGATCTGGAAGATCCTGTGTATCGAATTTACTCAGTTTCTATGATCGAGCCACAGAGATATTACAGGAAAGAGATGGTTGGGTTGACTGCATCTATCTGGACCTAAAAAAGGCATTCGACAGAGTTCCACATAAGAGGTTGTTCTGGAAACTGGAAAATATTGGAGGGGTGACAGGAAAGCTCCTAACATGGATGAAAAATTTTCTGACTGATAGAAAAATGAGGGCAGTAATCAGAGGCAATGTATCGGTGTTACGACCCTGGGTTCTCCAGTGGAAACCAGAGGTCAAAATTGAGCTATTAAACTTCCTGGTAGCACAGTTGGGCATCTAGAATGTCAATTGTTTGTATCTTCCCTGCCAGACGTAAGACTATTATTGTTTCTCAAAGAGCATTTAAAGACTGAGCTGGGGGTTGATTATTAAATAATAACATAGGCACCAACTTTGCTTACTAATACTTTCTAATCATTCATAAAGTAACAATACGTTGCATAGGGGAAGATCTTTAATGTGCTTAGCTGCACGATCAATTAGGCTCCTCCCGGCACCACAACATGAGGGAGGCAGCTGGTGGCTAGCTCGAGCTTCTCTTGGCTGGTGGCGTGAGGTTAAGACCTACTCTGTGGCTGTATCCCTACTCTCCTTCCTTCTCCTCTTACTTATTTCCCTTACCTGAAGTTCCTGTATCCTTAAGCTAAGTACAGGGCATTAGTGAGTGTGCCTACTCTGGTAGTAACGATTGGTGAGACCTGGGGATAGTATTTTGCCAGTGTTTGGGTACCCCTAAGTGTTGTGTTTTGTATTAGGGTCCCACGTGGTTTCACTACCCTAAGCTGCATCCAGCTTCAGTGCTTATCCAGTAGTACTTTACCCTAGCTTGTTATTAGTGTAAACCTTGTATCCTGCCTACGTGGACCAAGGCTTTTAACGTAAGATAGTGTGGTAAAGTTATTATTATTATTGTTATTGGTGTGAGTGTATATGGGGGGTTGTTAACGGGTTAATAAATAAGTACATGAATTACAGAGTATCTCTTCTTCCAAGGTGGGAGCGCAGTGATCAACCCTTAGACGAACATATTTGGTCTTGTAGCAAGTTATTACTACTGTGGATAGTTTATTTTGGGGGCCGGGCCTTTTAGCTCTCCCATATATGATACTCCTGTCTTCTAACTACCTATACCCCTTAATAGTACCAGTACCCCATAGAAGCCCCACTCATATCATTTGTAACAATCGGAATGGAGAAATGTCACAAGTGGAGTACCACAGGGTTCAGTTCTTGCACCAGTGATGTTTATTGTGTACATAAATGATCTACCAGTTGGTATACAGAATTATATGAACATGTTTGCTGATGATGCTAAGTTAATAGGAAGGATAATAAATTTAGATGATTGTCATGCCCTTCAAGAAGACCTGGACAAAATAAGTATATGGAGCACCACTTGGCAAATGGAATTTAATGTTAATAAATGTCATGTTATAGAATGTGGAATAGGAGAACATAGACCCCACACAACCTATATATTATGTGAGAAATCTTTAAAGAATTCTGATAAAGAAAGAGATCTAGGGGTGGTTCTAGATAGAAAACTATCACCTGAGGACCACATAAAGAATATTGTGCAAGGAGCCTATGCTATGCTTTCATACTTCAGAATTGCATTTAAATACATGGATGGCAATATACTAAAGAAATTGTTCATGACTTTTGTTAGGCCAAAGCTAGAATATGCAGCGGTTGTGTGGTGCCCATATCTCAAGAAGCACATCAACAAACTGGAAAAGGTGCAAAGACATGCTACTAAGTGGCTCCCAGAACTGAAGGGCAAGAGCTACGAGGAGAGGTTAGAGGCATTAAATATGCCAAAACTAGAAGACAGAAGAAAAAGAAGTGATATGATCACTACGTACAAAATATTAACAGGAATTGATAAAATCGACAGGGAAGATATCCTGAGACCTGGAACTTCAAGAACAAGAGGTCATAGATTTAAACTAGCTAAACACAGATGCCGAAGAAATATAAGAAAATTCACCTTCGCAAATAGAATGGTAGACGGTTGGAACAAGTTAAGTGAGAAGGTGGTGGAGGCCAAGACCGTCAGTAGTTTCAAAGCGTTATATGACAAAGAGTGCTGGGAAGACGGGACACCACGAGCGTAGCTCTCATCCTGTAACTACACTTAGGTAATTACACACATTTAGGTCCATCTATCTGGACCTAAAAAAGGCTTTCGACAGAGTTCCCCATAAGAGGTTGTTCTGGAAACTGGAACATATTGGAGGAGTGACAGGTAAGCTACTAACATGGATGAAAAATTTCCTAACTGACAGAAAAATGAGGGCCATAATCAGAGGCAAGGTATCGGATTGGAGAAATGTCATGAGTGAAGTACCTCAGGGTTCAGTTCTTGCACCGGTAATGTTCATTGTCTACATAAACGATCTACCAGTGGGAATACACAATTACATGAACATGTTTGCTGATGATGCTAAGATAATAGGGAAGATAAGAAACTTAGATGATTGTCATGCCCTTCAAGAAGACCTGGACAAAATAAGTACTGTATATGGAGCAACACTTGGCAAATGGAATTTAATGTGAATAAATGCCATGTTATGGAATGTGGAATTGGAGAACATAGACCCCACACAACCTATAAATTATGTGAGAAATCTTTAAAGAATTCTGATAAAGAAAAGGATCTAGGGGTGGTTTTAGATAGAAAAATGTCACCTGAGGACCACATTAAGAACATTATGCGAGGAGCCTATGCTACACTTTCTAACCTTAGAATTGCTTTTAAATACATGGATAGAGAAATATTAAAGAAATTGTTCACGACTTTTATTAGACCAAAGCTGGAATATGCAGCGGTTGTATGGTGCCCATATCTTAAGAAGCACATCAACAAACTGGAAAAGGTGCAACGACATGCCACTAAGTGGCTCCCAGAACTGAAGGACAAGAGCTACGAGGAGAGATTAGAGGCATTAAATATGCAAAAACTAAAAGATAGAAGAAAAAGAGGCGATATGATCACTACGTTCAAAATAGTAACAGGAATAGATAAAATTGATAGGGAAGAATTCCTGAGACTCGGAACTTCAAGAACAAGAGGTCATAGATTTAAACTAACGAAACAAAGTTGCCGGAGAAATATACGAAAATTCACTTTTGTAAACAGAGTGGTAGACGGTTGGAACAAGTTAAGTGAGAAGGTGGTGGAGGCCAAAACCGTCAGTAATTTCAAAGCATTATATGACAAAGAGTGCTGGGGAGACGGGACACCACGAGCGTAGCTCTCATCCTGTAACTACACTTAGGTAATTACACTTAGGTAATTACACACCAATATGGGTGAGAATCCAGCAAAATTCCACTGTCTTGAATCTACTGGATATACTGTATATTATCATACTGTATATTATCATTGCAATATGGAAGTTGTAGTTAAGGACCTGGTGACTCTAGTGGGAGCCCTGAGGACAGAGTTGGACTTTCTGCGGGAGGAGGTGCGTCAGCTGAAAGAACAACGAGAAGTAACGAAGGAGGAGACCAGCAGTAAAGGGACCTCGTCTTGGAGAGTTGTTAAAGACAGGGGCCTTAAGAAGACTTTGATAAAGCCGCCTTCAAACGCCATAGCAACCTCTAATTCATTTGACGTTTTGGAGGACGAGTGCTGTGGAGAGACTGTGGATCGCGCAAAAGGGAAAGCAACGACGAGAAAGGAAGCGCAGGCCCCTCAGAAAGTAAAGGAAGTACCTAAGCAAACATTAGTTGTGGGAGATTCCCAGATAAGGTATTTGGATAGAACGTTTTGTGCTAGAGATAGGGGGAACAGGTTAAGGGTTTGCTATCCCGGAGCTGGCATTGGTGATATTATAAACAACATGAATGATATTATGGCTGGTAATGGGAACAATCCCATTATTTGCATTAGCGTGGGAGGAAATGATGTTGGTCGAGTTAGGAGTGAGGAACTGATTCAGAGGTATAAAACAGCCATAGAGTTAGTTAGGAGCAAGGGAGGAATCCCGATCATATGTGGCATTCTTCCAAGAAAGGGAGTGGGAAATGAATGGATATCGAGGGCACTTGGTGTCAATTGCCGGCTGGAAAGATATTGCAAATCAAATGCAATATCTTTCATAGACAACTGGGAACACTTCTATGGAAGAAATGAAATGTATGCTCGTGATGGGGTGCATCTATCGAGAGCTGGGGTTGTTGCTGTTGCGAACTCGTTAGAAGAAGTGGTTAGAGGTGTTTGTTTGGGTTTAAACTGTTAGTAGATAGAGGTATGGGAATTGATTTGGAGGAAGGAGGTAATAAAAGTATGTGTTTGTGGGCGAAAGGAATTGGCAAAACGATCAGGGAAAGAGAAGGTCCGCAAAATAACAATTCACTTAGGGTATATTACACTAACAGTAGAAGTCTAAGAAATAAAATTAACGAATTAAATGCTCTTGTCTGCACAGAAAAAATAGATATTATTGCACTTACCGAAACGTGGATGAATGTAGAAAATAGAGAACTATTAGCTGAATATCAAATATATGGATTTAAACTATTTCACACAGATAGATATATTAGACGAGGAGGTGGAGTAGCCATATATGTTAGGGACAATTTGAAATGTAGTCTCAAAGAGGGAATCAAAACTGAGCCACACACAGAAACTATTTGGATTGAATTAAACGAAAAAGCTAATAATATTATAATAGGAGTAATATATAGGCCACCAAATTTAGACAGAATGGAAGCAAAGCATCTATGGGATGAAATATCTAGAGCATCTAGATCTAACAGTATTTATGTCATGGGTGACTTTAATTTTAGCGGAATAAACTGGTTGAACAAAACAGGGAATAGTGAAGCAGAAGATTTTCTAGAATTAATTGACGATTGCTTTCTTACGCAACACATTAAGGAACCAACACGGGAAAATAATATTTTAGATTTAGTGTTAACTAACAGGGAAACGCAAATTAATGACATCGAAATAGGGAGTGAGCTAGGGAGCAGTGATCACAAAGAAATCAGATTTAGCATAGAATGGAATAGACCAGTAGGAGAAAATTCTGTTAAAGTGCCAGATTTTCGAAAAGCTGATTTTAATAGCCTAAGAAATTTTTTGGGTCAAATTGATTGGAAAGTCTTGGGTATGGGGTGTGGGCCGGTCTTGGAGCGAGACATGAACCCAGCGATAGGTGACTTAAATGGGGATTTCGATGTGGATTCAATATATAACTTATTTAAGAATATTCTAAACAAAGCACAGGAACGTAGTATACCATACAAATTGAATAGATCGAATACTAATGACCCAAAGTGGATAACAAAGAATTTGAAGAACCTTATAGGTAAAAAGAGAGCTTGGTACAAAAGGATTAAAAATGGGGAGGTCACTTTAGAACAGGAATTCGTACAACTGGTTAGAAATGTTAAAAAAGAGATAAGGAAAGCAAAAAGAAACTATGAAGTTCGCATAGCAGGGCAAGCAAAGACAAATCCTAAAGGGTTTTTTCAGTTATATCGTACTAAGACTAGGGAAAGGATAGGTCCATTAAAAACTGAGACAGGTCAAATAACAGATAGTGATGAAGAGATGAGTAGTATTTTTAATAAATATTTTGTATCTGTATTTACTAAAGAGGAACTTAACAATATGCCTTCAGCCGAACAAGTCTATGTGGGTGGGGACGAGGACAGGTTGACGAGTTTAGCAGTTACCAGGGAGGATGTTCTTAAACAAATAGTAAAACTCAAACCAAACAAATCCCCAGGGCCGGATGAAGTGTTTGCCAGGGTGCTTAAAGAATGCAAAGAGGAGCTTTGTGACCCACTGTCAACCATATTTAATAAATCAATAGAGTCAGGCAGAGTGCCAGAGTTTTGGAAAGTTGCTAATGTGATACCAGTTTTTAAGAAAGGAGATAGATCACTTGCGTCTAACTATCGACCAATTAGCCTAACGTCTATTGTGGGAAAGTTACTCGAATCTATAATAGCAAATAAAATTCGTCTTCATCTTGAAAAACATAAATTAATAATTGAGTCGCAACATGGTTTTATAAATGGCCGTTCATGTTTAACAAATTTGTTATCTTTTTATTCTAGCATTGTTGAGGCAGTTGATAGTGGTAAGGATTGCGATGTTGTATACCTTGACTTTAGCAAAGCTTTTGATACAGTCCCACATGAAAGACTGATTAAAAAGATAGAGTCTCATGGTATTGGGGGTGCTATATTAAGCTGGATTAGGGCATGGCTATACCAAAGGAAACAGAGAGTTAGTATAAATGGAATCAAGTCAGAGTGGGAAAATGTTGTAAGTGGAGTGCCTCAAGGCTCTGTCCTGGGACCTCTGTTGTTTATAATATATATAAATGATTTAGATTCAGGTTTGAGTAGCAACATTTGCAAATTTGCCGATGATACGAAAATCGGTAGGGAAATTAATTCGGAGGAGGACTCACTATCACTTCAAGTTGATCTAGATAGGGTTTTGAAATGGTCAAAGGATTGGCAGATGCAGTTTAATGCTGATAAATGTAAAGTTCTGAGGTTAGGTAATGATGATAGAGTTACAAGATACGAGCTAGATGGTGTTGTGATTGCGAAGTCGGATTGCGAAAGGGATCTGGGAGTTATGATTAGTAAGAATTTAAAACAAAAGGATCAATGCATAAATGTTCGTAATAAGGCAAATCGGACACTTGGATTTATTAATCGCAGCGTTAGTAACAAGACACCTGGTGTGGTTCTCAAGCTATATCTTGCTCTAGTTAGGCCCCATTTAGATTATGCAGTTCAGTTTTGGTCGCCATATTATAGAATGGATATAAATTCACTTGAACGTGTCCAGCGTAGGATGACTAAGTTAATTCCCCAAATTAGAAATCTTTCATATGAAGAAAGATTAACAAAGCTTAAGTTGCATTCACTGGAAAGGCGAAGAGTTAGGGGTGACATGATAGAGGTTTACAAGTGGATGAATGGACATAACCGGGGGGATATTAATAGGGTATTAAAAGTATCAACACAGGACAGAACACGAAACAATGGGTATAAATTGGATAAGTTTAGATTTAGGAAAGACTTGGGTAAATACTGGTTCAGTAACAGGGTTGTTGATTTGTGGAACCAATTGCCGCGTAACATTGTGGAGGTGGGGTCCCTCGATTGTTTCAAGCGCGGGTTGGACAAGTATATGAGTGGGATTGGGTGGTTATAGAATAGGAGCTGCCTCGTATGGGCCAATAGGCCTTCTGCAGTTACCTTTGTTCTTATGTTCTTATGTTCTTATATAAGAAACAGCTAATGTTGAATTTCAACTACCAAAGGATGGACTGGATTAAAGGATTCTAGAGCCATGAGGGAACTGCAAGAGTCAACTACAAACACAGAGGAGGATTGACAGCGAGAAAAGAGTTGATGAAGAGCATAGAGAATAGCATAAAGTTCTGCCATGAAGATGCTAGTCTCTGGAGGCAGGCAACACAAAGGTGCAGTCAGGAAAAACAACAGAGTAGCCTACACCGTCTGCAGACTTAAGACCCATTGGTGAAGACGGAAATAGAGTGGAAGTGTGAAGAAAAGTGTTCAAGGAAAAGGTGATTTAGAACTGTAGGAGGGGTAAAAGTTTTAGTCATGTGGGTCAAGGCTTACAGAATTTTGGAACGAGGACCCCTCCATAGGGGCAAAGATGGAATGACACGAGGGGAAATATTGGTAACACAAACTGAAAGAGCATTTTGTAAGAGAGACAACCGTACAGATAGGTGGTGAAGGGGAACAGGAACCACAGGAGGGGTAAAGGTCAAGGCATGACATAAGCAAGAGTGAGGGTGCTGTAAGGACCGTGCAAGGTTGAGAAGACAGTAGCGATCATGGCGATCCTGTAGAAACAGGACGCCAGTTTCAACATACAGGCGTCGATACAGGTATAGCATACGTCAACATACAGGTAGGTGTCGAACGAAAGGCACCAGAGCTGAGCCGTAACCCAGTATAATGCAGTGTGTCCAGACGGTGAAAGGTAGAAGGAGAAGCAGACGAGTAAAAGGGCCATAATCGAGTTTAGACAGAACGAGAGAGGAATGAAAAGAGAAGAGCAGTGTCAATTAGCTCCCCAAGAAGTATGGGACATGACCTTAAGTAAGTTAAGGGCCTTAGAGCATTCAACTCAAACATAAAAAATATGGGGTGACAAACACAAACGAGTGTCAAAGATTAGCCCTAAAACCTTTAGCAGATTCTTTGTACAAAAGGGGATGACCCCTGTTACCTAACAGGAAATAGGTACCTGGGAGTTAGCTGCTACAGGCTGCTTCCTAGGGGGGTGCATGTGTGGGAGAAAAAAAAAGTTAGTAGTTAACCACTGAACTGCTCTATCTCCAAATAACACCCTGGTGCACAGGAAATAAATTCTTTCCAAAAATTTTGTCCTCTTCTTATATTGTTAAAATGCAGAGTCTGATTACGGGAAAACTAAACAAAAAATATTGTATGTGACTTACTTTAGCTGCGATGGAGCTGGGAAGTTGAGCAAATTATGGGTGCTGAGCGATGGAGCGATGGGGGTCTGTTGGCCCTGCTACCCCGTGCGACGGCAGTTGCTGCGAATAAAATGTTTCGCAATTATTTTGAAGATTCTCATTCATTTCTTCTTTTTTTTTTTGTAATATTATTCAAAAGTGTGTAATTTGTGGAATTTATATACTGTAGTTCAAAGAGTGGAACATCGCTATGCTCAAAATTATGGGCCTCATATATGCGACATATTCTACAATCAAACAGTGTTTTTGCTGTTATTACACTATATACACACATTGTATATACCCATCTACGTATGTATTCACCATAACGATCCACTAAGTTGGTATGGTGAGCCAAAAAAACATGAGTGAGCTGCCACACCCTGCCAGTCCTCCCTCCCTCCCTCCTCCAACACATTACTCGCCAACATTCCTCCTCCCAAAATACTGTTAGTGTTTATTACACTATTTACACACGTTATGTATAAGTATGTACATGTTTTATTCATGTACATATGTACATACTTGCCATCTCCTCACCTCTCTCTCTTGCCTACTTAATGCTCTTGCTTCCCTCGTCTCATCACAGTCGACTTTATAATGGTCCAGGACGGATCGAAACGTCGTCGTCTCTTCAATTTCCAGTGTGTGGTTTGGTCAACAATGAAATCTTCATGCAAGATCTTATAAAGAAAACCCATAGAACGAGTTTTGCAGATACGAAAGAGTTTAAGGTGAGTAGAGGATGGTTTGAGAAATTTTGAAAAAACCAGCGTTGAATGTAATGAAACGCCATTTTCTGGGTGAGACCCGGAGGCTCCCCGGAGCTTTACCGGCTGATATGCTAATGTCAGACTTTGGCATCAGTCATGTGTATGGAGTTCTAGGGCCAACCGTGGACCACGAGCCAGAACCTGGCCCCCTCAGAGAGGCAAGGGGAGCAATGGCCTATAGAAACCCCTGTGTGGTTGGAAGCATTCTATGTCTGCCATCGACCGGGTCAAGCATCCAGAAAGGTAAGCATTCCAAAACAAACCCCTATTCTGGTGAAAATTGCTACCTAAGCCGAACTAGTGGATAGAACTCTTCAACAGAAAACAAGGAAACTAGTATGACGTCATACGTCACCGCGCCGCTGTCTGCGCAGCTTCCCCCTCCCCGGGAGGGGGAAGGGGGAACCCCAGACCTCCCACGCCGGCTATCCACCCATCAGTTCTGAGGCTGGATGTCAAAACACGCGAAAAACGCCGACCGGAGGGAGGGAGGGTTGCCGGGGAGCCTCCGGGTCTCACCCAGAAAATGGCGTTTCATTACATTCAACGCTGGTTTTCTGGGGGGAGCCCCGTCGGCTCCCTGGAGCTAACTACCCACAGAGGAAGGTCAAAGGGGACAGAACCGGGAGGCAGACACCACGCACCCCCCAAGGAGGCGAGACAACCGGCAGCAAACGCCAACCCAAGGCGCCACAGCCCCGAAAATCCTGGGAACAACACGAGAACCACGAGCAGCAAGGCCCCTGCACGAACACCAAAAATCCATGCCCGAAAGACCGCAAGGCCACGTCGCCCAGACGGCAGCGAGAGCAGCGAAGCCACAAACGCCACAGGCATGAGGGAAGAACACAGGCAGCTTAGCCGCAAGAACACGGCTGACCACCCGGGACACTATCACCCGCGAACCGGGAAGAACAGAACCGGATCAACGCAAAACGCGCTCCGGACCCAAACGCCGTGGCACGCAAACAACAGCAGAGGGCCGCCACTGAACACAAAAACGACACATCTCCGGCCCGACCAACGAAGCACCAACAAACCCTGGACCCCTCCAGAATGCAGCAGCCCCACCCCGCGCCAGAAAAGATGGAGACTGCTGCCACCATACAACCAAAACGCTAAAACCGAAGGAGCAAGAAAACTCAGCGACTCGACCCCCAGAGGCAAAGGCCCAAAGGAAAGAGCCGACGAAAAAACACACCGGAACCGAAGGGGCACTACCAACCGAGGAGAAGACAGAGCACGCTGACCAGAGACCAGGATGGTGCAAGCGGCGCACGAACAGGCCGGAGGTGAAACGACGCACAAGACAGCTGACTAACGGTGCAGAAGCAACACCAAGACCGAAAGCAAGCTGAAGCGGCTCCGCCTGCGCCGCACGAAAAGAGGCGACAGTATGTGGCAAGACGATGACCCCCAACCCCCACTAGAAAACCAAGCCGAGAGTAAACCAAGCTAACAAGAGTAACCACCTAAGAAGGGACAGGAAAAGGAAGGACCGCCAAAATACCCCATACTGCCGCCAAGAGAAGCACGCAGGTGGGACACCTACCACGAAGCCACCCGACCACCAACCGGAGGCGAGACCACGAGGCAGAACATAAGCAGCCCCGACAAGGCCCCTCCGAGCCCAGGAAAAAGGCGGAGCCGCGAGAAGATCTCGGGCGCGACCACCGAAACCCAGGCGGCACAAGGAGATGGAACGTCTGCCGAACAGAAAAACTCCCCAAAGCATGCAAGCCCGCCAGGAGTTCAGAAACGACGGGTCCGACGCGAGACATCGCAAGACCCCCCCCCCCAAAAAAAAAAAAAACCGGCAGGGCAAACTAGGAAACCAAAGAAGGCGGAAGGGTCGCCGCCAGAACAGGACCCGAACCAAGGGGCACAAACAACTGCAATAGACCGAGACAAAGAAGCACATCACAGTGCACAGGCTGACCAACGCCTAAGAACACACGCAGAACATCCCTGCTGCAGAGGAGGCAGGAAGAAAGAGCAGAAGCACAAAAAACCCCAGGAGAACAACCAGGGGTGGACAAGTAGGCAAGGACAAAAACCCCACGCAATCCCCAGGCACAAAACAGCAGCAAAGTGCCACTCCACAACCGGACACAGGAACAAGGACACGCCACCGTGAAACACGGTACCAATGCACACGTGCAGCAGCAGCAACAGGCACCACTGCAACACGTAAATAGCAACTCCCCTCTGCAAAGGCAGAGAACGGAGCAGGCAGACCCCAGACAGGGCCAACGGAGACACGACAAAACCCTGCAGGCCCAGAAACCTGCACCAGGCGACCGACGGCGGAGAAACCCCGCTCGATACCTGCTGGATGAGGTACTGGGAGCTCTTTTACACCTGAAGCCCAGCCCAAGGTCAGGCTAGACCGGCCAGAAGATGGCCCACCTGGCAGCTACTAGGAGCAGTCCATCGGCCCACATACCCCCACAACCAGGACGGGCCGGAACTGCCATACGAAAACAGGCCAGTGCGCCCTGGAAGTCCACGGACGAACCAGCAAGAAGGCTTATGCTCGCAAGTAGGTCGTGTAACAAGCACAGACCTCTGATGGTAATACAGTGTTTCCCAAAGGTGCCAATAGCACCACTGCACTCCACTGGTACTATCCCGCAAGTTCTACCAGATAGGCGGGACCCAAGAGCCAGAGCTCAAATCCTGCAAGCACAGCCAGGAGCCTTACCAGGTGAGTACAGAACCAACCCAACAACCCCCACACCTCACAACATTAAAAAAGGAGGGTCCCCTGAATGACTCCAGCATGGGTTGGACATGCACATGAGGGGGACAGGAAGGGGTGATAAAGGGACAGTCACTGGTGTGCGAACGGTCTCAGTCGTACAAAAATATACCTAAATAAAGACAGGTATATAAACACCGCCGCATCCAGCGCCCGGCCAAAAGACGCCAGACCGCAGAAACTCACCTGGCGAATGGTGGCACGAACTTGACACGACTCAACCGTGCCCAGAAGAACTTGGGAGCACCGCCAGGTGAAGACGCCAGAGCCGGACCCTGCCGGACCCGCAGGAGAGCAGGGAGAGGCGAAGGAGGCGGTCCACACCCATGACACAGGGAAAACCGCGGTGTCCTCCCCACAACTGGGAACCAGGACACCCCCGGAGTGAAGGGGCACATACCGCAGCCAGGGAGAAGAACGAGAGGCGAAGCACTGTAGCAAAAAAGGGCGCAAAACACCAGCACTGAAACACCGCCCAGACCAAAACAAACTCCACGGCGCATGCGCATAACACGCTGGCCGAACTGCACACCCTCCCTGCGGGAAGGCGCCAGCCAGGACTACTGCACGAGAAAAGTAGCCAAAAGAGGAAGCAGGAACAATAAAACCGGCCAAAGAAGCAAAGAGCCCAAAAAGGAACCCAACCGGGCGACAAGTAGCCCAACCGGGCAACAAGTAGCCCAACCGGGCGACAAGTAGCCCAACAGGGCGACAAGTAGCCCAACAGGGCGACAAGTAGCCCAACAGGGCGACAAGTAGCCCAACAGGGCGACAAGTAGCCCAACAGGGCGACAAGTAGCCCAACAGGGCGACAAGTAGCCCAACAGGGCGACAAGTAGCCCAACAGGGCGACAAGTAGCCCAACAGGGCGACAAGTAGCCCAACAGGGCGACAAGTAGCCCAACAGGGCGACAAGTAGCCCAACAGGGCGACAAGTAGCCCAACAGGGCGACAAGTAGCCCAACAGGGCGACAAGTAGCCCAACAGGGTGACAAGTAGCCCAACAGGGCGACAAGTACGAGGAGCCGACAGACGTTCCAATAACGCGGGAAGTAGCGAAAAACCTTCCCGTACCCTCGAGAACACAGAAGCCAACACTAGTCCCGAAGGCACACGAAGGCGCAGGCGCACCCGAGATCAGAAGTCACGCAGAACCCCATCGAACGGGGAAACATGACAAAAACACCGTCCAAAAAAGGGGTGGGAGGAAACATCCACCCACAGGACGGAACCAACCGACTCAAAGGCCAAGGAACCGAGCCCGGGGAGGGGCCGACGTCCAACAGCACGTACGGCGAGTGGGGAGGAAAGACCCCACTCCGCGTAACCACAAGCCCCGCCTAGAGGGGGATAAAAACCCCCACAGGGTCTAACGGGGCCAAGGGGTCCCCGGGGCCGAGCCGTTCCCCCAAAGCCCCGGCCGTACCAGAAAACCGGGGCAGCCGTGAAAACACTAAGGAAGGGAGCCCACTGGCAGACTCATACAACACGGCTGGAGGAACAGGCTCAAATGCCCCCGTCACTACCCCGGAAGGGGAATTCCCCGAGACTGCCCGAGTCTCAACACCAAAAACCCCGCCCCGAACCTACAGACGGTAAGGAACCGGATGCAGGTAGAAAGGGTGAACCAGGGGAAAGACAAGGGGGCGTGGATGGAACCGAAGCAACCAACACCCCCCAAGTCCCAAAACGAACTACAACGGGGCAGCCCCGGGGCTCCCGGCGAGGAAACCACGAGAACGTTGCCACCACCAAGGCTCAAGTGCAACGCCCCTGCTGCCCGCACCCGCTTTGTTAGCACAACTGGGTAACCGAGCCACAACGAGCAACCAAACTCGCAGGACTCCGGGTCGAAGGTGTCACCGACCCCACAGGCAGCAGACGGAGGCAAAACAGAGAGTCACCCAGAGACAAAGGGTGAGAGCAACCCTCAAACTCGCTGGAAGCGAGGGGGGGACTCTGGGGTCACATCCATCGGACCCGCGCGCCCCCAGGGGTTTTCCAGGGTCCCGAGCGTTTACTTTAAGAGGACTCGCGCTCAGGTAATCCCAGGCAGGGTACTGCTAACCGGCACCCAAAGCTACCAAACAACTTTCTAAGAGCTGAACCCCCGGGACGTGTACACTCACGGGGACCTAGCAGGGGTACCACCAGAAAATACTCAGAACACAAGGGACACAAGGGGCAAGAACGAAGGCAGACCCCCCACCAGGTAGATAAACAAAAAGAAAAAGAAAACCCCGCAAGAGGACAGCGTACCCAAGCGGAACAGAGCCGGCCGCTATGATTGGTAAAGACAAGCTGCACAGTACCCTGCGCCCCACCAGTGCAAACACTGCCCCTTACTCTAAGGCGAACAAGGGAGATAGAACACCCGAGCACACAAAGAGCGGCCGAAAACCAAGCAGTAAACGGCCAAGCAGGGGCAGGACCCAAGGAACTTGTGGAAGGTGGCCCCAAGCCCCAAGGGCAGTACTTACAGGGCACCTAGGGAAGGGAACCCTAGGCGCATGCAGCCCGAGTACTGAAGAATCACTCCCGGCTCACGCACCACCTAGAAAACAGACACCACACTCTAGGTACAGTGCTGAAACAACCACTGGAGCCGGAGCACATAACCATTGCCTATAGCATCAGCCGAAGAACTGATGGGTGGATAGCCGGCGTGGGAGGTCTGGGGCTCCCCCTTCCCCCTCCCGGGGAGGGGGGAGCTGCGCAGACAGCGGCGCGGTGACGTATGACGTCATACTAGTTTCCTTGTTTTCTGTTGAAGAGTTCTATCCACTAGTTCGGCTTAGGTAGCAATTTTCACCAGAATAGGGGTTTGTTTTGGAATGCTTACCTTTCTGGATGCTTGACCCGGTCGATGGCAGACATAGAATGCTTTCAACCACACGGGGGTTTCTATAGGCCATTGCTCCCCTTGCCTCTCTGAGGGGGCCAGGTTCTGGCTCGTGGTCCCCGGTAGGCCCTAGAACTCCATACACATGACTGATGCCAAAGTCTGACATTAGCATATCAGCCGGTAAAGCTCCGGGGAGCCGACGGGGCTCCCCCCAGAGAAGACGTGGTATTCATAGTGTTGTGAGGCATGGTGAGGGTGCCAGCTCAGACAAAGTAGGGGCTGAAAGATTTGTTCGTGATTTTAAAGATTTTGTAGATACTGTATTGATGGATATATTCCACAATAAGTGTTTAATTGTGAGGAGACATGGCTATTCTGGAAAAAATTGCCGAAGAGGACATACATTACCCAAGAGGAGACGTCACTGCCCGGACACAAGCCCATGAAAGATAGCCTAACTCTTGTGCTGTGTGGCAATTTGAAAATTAAACCCTTGCTCGTGTATCATTCCGAAAATCCAAGAGTTTTAAAAAATATATAACGTGCAGAAAAACTGTGATGTGGAGTGGTTTGCCCTGCCATCAAAAAATATCTACAAGAGAAAAGTTTGACACTAAAGGGCCTGCTTCTCAACAATGCTCCTGCTCATCCTCCAGACTTGGAGGATGCATTGTTGGGGCCACTTTTTTTTTTTTAGGGATATTCCTGCATGAGCCCTAAGTTTCTGGCTAATGAACCAATGACATGAAGGAGGAGTTTTCAACCTACCTTGTGTTAGGTGTGCAGGGGTCAATAGGCTGAACATAATGTCAGGAGCAAAGGGGGGGCGTTTGCCTCTTCAAACACAATTGTGACCATCTTCATCTCTTCGAACTATCCTAAATGCTCTCTTCACCTGTCTGACCAAATTGGGTGCCCAGACCACCTTTGAATCTGAAATTGTAAAATTAATAGTGATTTCAGAATATTCAGTCCATTTATACTAACAAAATTATATACAGTATACTGTAATTGAAATTTTACAGAATGATAAAGGCAATTTAGCAACTTTGTTAAAATGCACATGGGGGAAATACATGAAAATAGGTTAATATTGTTTGTAAGGTTGATGGGAAATGTTTATTACTTTTATGATTTAAAAGATGTTTAGCCCTGATACTCCATCCTGGGTGCATTCCACCAGGTAATGACCACAGCAAAAGTTTTCCACGAGGCTCTATTGTCACACAAAGTTTTCACATTTTCAAACTTGATTCATCATTTCCCCCCCCCCCTCGTTCCAGGGGTTTTCTTTAAAAGGTCTTCATGCAAATGTCTTAGTTTCTCACAAATGATGGCCTCTGAAATGCTATCACCTGCTAACTCTTTGTTGTGTATCAAAATTAATAAAAACTTTTCAACATCCTCAAGTGTTTGTGTTCTTTGTTTCGGGATTGTTGATATGCCTTTTGCCACTCATAATGTCCTTTTTCTTAGCAAGTACAGTGCATATTGTTGACATAGATTTGTTGTACTGCCTAGCTAGTTCAACAACCTGTGCACCATTTTGACGTTTATCAATGCTCTCTTGTTTTTCCTCTATGGTCATTCTCACATGTGTTTTCTTGGCTTGAACCTTACCACTGGCTTTCTTGGGACTCATGGCAAGATATATAATAACAAATTTTATGTTCAAATAGCCAAAAATCCCAAAACAAATGTAATGCTTTATAAAGAATTCAGGCGCGATAGTTACTAGGCAGGAGACACTGGTAAACTGAGGCGCGATCACCATGCCACCACGCACTAGGTCAGCCCATACGCATATCAACAAACTCATTTCCCGAGGCAAAGTTTGTAACCCGATTCAAATTTTTTGAAGAAATTAGGCTCGTAACCCGAAAAGTTCATAAATATTCATTCGTAAGCCGAGGTGACACTATATATAAGTAAAAAATTTAAATTTTGTAGATACACTGTACTGTATTGATGGATACATTCCACAACAAGTGTTTAATTGTGAGGAGACATAGCTATTCTGGAAAAAATTGACGAAGAGGACATACATTACCCAAGAGGAGACGTCACTGCCCGCACACAAGCTAACTTGGGCTAACTTGTGTCAGGATAGGCTAACTCTTGTGCTGTGTGGCGATTTGAAAATTAAACCCTTGCTCGTGTATCATTCCGAAAATCCAAGAGTTTTAAAAAATATATAACGTGCAGAAAAACTGTGATGTGGAGTGGTTTGCCCTGCCATAAAAAAATATCTGCAAGAGAAAAGTTTGACACTCAAGGTCCTGCTTCTCGACAATGCTTCTGCTCATCCTCCAGACTTGCAGGATGCATTGTTGGGGCCACTTTTTTTTTTTTTTAGGGATATTCCTACATGAGCCCTGAGTTTCTGGCTAATGTACCAATGACATGAAGGAGGAGTTTTCAACCTACCTTGTGTTAGGTGTGCAGAGGTCAATGGTTGAACATAATGTCAGGAGCAAAGGGGGGGCGTTTGCCTCTTCGAACACAATTGCGACCATCTTCATCTCTTCGAACTATCCTAAATGCTCTCTTCACCTGTCTGATCAAATTGGGTGTCCAGACCACCTTTGAATCTGAAATTGTAAAATTAATAGCAATTTCAGAATATTCAGTCCATTTATACTAACAAAATTATACATACAGTACTGTAATTGAAATTTTACAGAATGATAAAGGCAATTTAGCAACTTTGTTAAAATGCACATGGGGAAAATACATGAAAATAGGTTAATATTGTTTGTAAGGTTGATGGGAAATGTTTATTACTTTTATGATTTAAAAGATGTTTAGCCCTGATACTCCATCCTGGGTGCATTCCACCAGGTAATGACCACAGCAAAAGTTTTCCACGAGGCTCTATTGTCACACAAACTTTTCACATTTTCAAACTTGATTCATCTTTTCCCCCCCTCGTTCCAGGGGTTTTCTTTAAAAGGTCTTCATGCAAATGCCTTAGTTTCTCACAAATGATGGCCTCTGAAATGCTATCACCTGCTAACTCCTTGTTGTGTATCCAAATTAATAAAAACTTTTTAACATCCTCAAGTGTTTGTGTTCTTTGTTTCGGGATTGTTGATATGCCTTTTGCCACTTTAATGCTCATAATGTCCTTTTTCTTAGCAAGTATAGTGCATATTGTTGACATACATTTGTTGTACTGCCTAGCTAGTTCAACAACCTGTGCACCATTTTGATGTTTATGAATGCTCTCTTGTTTTTCCTCTATGGTCATTCTCACATGTGTTTTCTTGGCTTGAACCTTACCACTGGCTTTCTTGGGACTCATGGCAAGATATATCATAACAAATTTTATGTTCAAATAGCCAAAAATCCCGAAACAAATGTAATGCTTTACAAAGAATTCAGGCGCGATACTTACTAGGCAGGAGACACTGGTAAACTGAGGTGCGATCACCATGCCACCACGCGCTAGGTCAGCCCATACGTATATCAACAAACTCCTTTCCCGAGGCAAAGTTTGTAACCCGATTCAAATTTTTTGAAGAAATTAGGCTCGTAACCCGAAAAGTTCATAAATATTCATTCGTAAGCCGAGGTGTCACTATATATAACTAAAAAATTAAACTCAGGATTACTTTCAACCCCCACCCCTTTTGCTCTACTCCATCGCCACCTACCTTCACCCCCCTCTATGATGTACTCTTCCATAGACACCTACGTTCACTGCATATAATGCTCCCCTCTACTCCTCCATCGTCACCTACCTTCACCCCCCCCCTCCGCTCTACTCCTCCAGGGTCACAGACAATTTCACGAGCGTGAGAACTACGAGTTCTCTAACCACTCTTACACTCCTACTCTCTCACCAGTGAGGGGGGGAGGGAAGGAGGGAGGAAATGAAGGAAGAAAGGTGGGGGAGAGAGAATAGGCAGGTGAAGGGGGGCCTAGATACATTTCTTCCATATAGATAGGTAGACTGAGGGAGAGCTGCTTGCCAAGAGCCCTATCAGACAGGCTTCCTATTCCTCAACCCTCCCTAATATGCCACATCCTGGTCAGGACAACTTGCTTGATTGTTATTCTTGGTGTGACTCGAGAACTGACCTCGAGGCGGGGCATGGGAATGGATTATCTCCCTGGGGCACACACCTCCCCGCCCCAGCTCTCTCTCTCTCTCACATAATCTATCAAGGGTCTAACATGAGGTCATTGTGCCTACCAGAAGTGTATATGTCCAACGCTGGCCACCTGTCTGGACCATTCAAATGTATAAACACGTAATTAGTGTATTAAAATTATATATAATGCTACAATTACTGTATAAATTAATTTGTTCATGGTCATCCATCTATCAGTATTTTAATATAAGGTATATATATACGCATGTATGTATACGTTGACGTACACATGTATGATTACGTGCATGGAATGATTGTGATTATGTGTAATCATATATGATTATATCTAATGGAATGCATTAGTAAGTGATGTGGTGGAGGCTGACTCAATACACAGTTTCAAGTGTAGATATGATAGAGCCCAATAGGCTCAGGAACCTGTACACCTGTTGATTGACGGTTGAGAGGCAGGACCAAAGAGCCAGAGCTCAACCCCCGCAAGCACAATTAGGTGAGTATATGAACGAATGCACATGTACACTTTCAAATGAATTAGATACCTTGAGATACACAATGAATTAGTTTAAATAGTTTAAACACATTATGGTACTGATTTTGACATGCTGATGTCTGGAAGGGAGAGGGGGTGTGGGGGGGTTGTTGTCTGAGGTGGAGGACCAGAGGAGGGGGTCAGTGGAAGGATGGTGGCTGGAGGGATGCCATTGTTCTAATGGTTATGATAACAATTATTGATGGCAGGAATTCAGTGGGTGTGTACTCCACCTGCACCATCACCATACTGTACCCTGCTACAACCCCCCCCCCCCCACTCCACCCATGCTGTGCGGGGCATATTACACATCATGGGATAACTAACTTGTCTAGTTTCCTTTCTTGTCCCTTACCTGGGACGCGGTCGGGTCAAGATACCCTGCTCCACACCTTCCCCCCCCCCCATGCTGGGTACTGAGATGGAGACTCAGTCACCAGAAGAACTGGCTACTTCCCACGACGATACTAACATGGACTCTGAAAGCAGCCAGTCAGACGAGGAGGGCGAGTATCAAGAAGTTCTGACAAGGCATAAGAAGAAACGCAGAAGACAGGAGGCAAGGCGTAGTGGGGACAGTAATGGTACACTTAACGGAAACGACAAGAGAATGAAAAACGACGCCGAGACTGATGCAGACAAACGGACGGAACGATGTCAGGAAGGTGAGGGTCAGCGGAGATGGAGGCTTCTCTTCCCTGCCTCATGCACGCTGGCCTATCATCAGAAGCTGCTGTGGACAGTCAGACTCGGAAGAGAACACCGCAAGTTCGAGCCCCTGCTGAAGGAAGGTGTAAACAGACCTTACTTAATGGTAGGTTCTATGGAGGCAGTGAAGTTTCTTAGCCAGCAAGGATATGATGGAATTGTTATGGAAATACCGGAGGGGAACGAGAAGCTGACGAAGGTAAATATCTATAAATACCCTCAGACTCTGGACCCCGAGTTCATCCTCGACGACCAACGATTTGTGTGGGCCAAGCGTCACCTTATTAAAGGTGAAGCTAGGAGTCAGGTGGTGGCTCTAGTGAGAGGTGAAGTACCCGAGAAAGTGTTCATCACCGGGGCTGGCTACAGGCATGTAGCAAAGTATGTGGAAGAGCCCATAATATGCCTGAAATGCTGCAGATGGGGGCATAAATCCTGGAGCTGTCAAAATGATCCACGATGTCGTTTCTGCGGAAAGTCTCGCCTCTCTAATGAGTGTAGAAACAGACTTAATCTGGGTGAGAAAATAGTTCCCAGATGCTGCAACTGTGGAGGTGTTCACAATGCCAGCTCGGCTGTGTGTAGCAAGAGGCCGAGTATGGGTGTTCTACGGCCGGTGAATGTTACAGAGCAAGCAAGAGCTCTTACCCAGACACCGGGAGCACAGCAAAACAGTCTGCCCCAAACAGTGCCAGTGAACCGGACGAATGCGTGGGTAAAGGAGTCACCTTTACTTAGGCAGGCTCAAGCAACAAGCAGCCACGCCACCACTCAGGACTCCGGCAGTGACAGTGTAACGGTGAGTGAAGTGGCTACTGTGGCTCAGAAAGAGGGTCATAATGATATGGTCAAGGAAGTGTGGGCTGAACTTAAAAAAGTTGGCGAGTTCCTCCAAAATCTTGGGCAGAGAATCGAGTCCATCGAGGCGAAATTAAACATTCAGGAGGTCAAGGAAAATCACAAAACGGTGAAGGATAATCAGGATATAGTGGTTGAGGACAATAATGAAATATTGAGTGATGAAATGAAGGAAAGTGAAGTGTGTGTGAATGATGATAGTCGTAGTGAAAGGAAGAACCCTATAATTACACATAAAATGAAGGAATCATTTGGGCCAATAATGGACGTCACAGGACTGAAAAAATCTCTTGAGAATCGCAATGTCGCTTTTACTGGTGAACTTGGGAGGAGGTGGGAGATGTTATACAAGGTATGGCTATCATTTAGTGAACTTATTGGGGATGACTTAGACAGTGAATTGATTAATAATGGATCACCCTAGACTGAAAGTGTTGTCATGGAATGTTAATGGTTTAAGAAACAGGGTTACAGATGTTCATTGTTATGTGATGGGAAATGATATTGATGTTGTAGCTCTCCAGGAGACAGGGGATAGGAATGAAGGCTTATTGAAATTAAATGGCTATAAAGGGTTTCACCTCTTCGCCGCAAATAACATCAGAGGCACGTCGATTTATGTTAAGAACTCCATACCAGCACAGTTAGTAGAACCGCCATCAAAAACGCAAGGTATAGAGAGTGTCTGTGTTAAATTATCATTAAGGGAAGGGGAATTCATTGTAGTTAATTTGTATGTATCCAGGAACTGCTTCGACGCTAACTATTTACCTGACTGCATTTATACTAATCCTTCACTGGTCATTGGGGACCTTAATGCTCGGCACACAAGCCTTGGGACAGTGGGTAGTATTAATGCTAATGGGGTCAAGTGGTTACAGTTTCTACAAGATCATCCAGATACCTGTCTCTTGGGAAACAATGAACCAACTCACATCAGGGGAGGATGGCTTGACTATGCCTGCATTTTAAACTCTCAGGGGATTATGGGGGAGGCTCGGGTTGTTCGGGAACTACTTAGTGACCACTTTGCCTTGAACGTTGAATTACCTCTGGGAAAAAAACAAGTCCACTTTCAAAGGAAAAGGCTAAATATTAATAAAGATATGAAAAATGATTTTATTCAAAATATGGGAGATTGGTATCAACATTACACGCCGCTCTGCGTTGATAGTTTTTACGAGGACATGGTCGAGAACATAGAGAAATTAGTACAGAGGGAAAATAACGGGGGCAGGGGAAGCAAGACGCACGGACCTAAGAAATTTAAATATTCCAATGATCAGCAAGTCAAGGGGTTATCTTGAGGTTATCTTGAGATGATTTCGGGGCTTTTTAGTGTCCCCGTGGCCCAGTCCTCGACCAGGCCTCCACCCCCAGGAAGCAGCCCGTGACAGCTGACTAACACCCAGGTACCTATTTTACCGCTAGGTAACAGGGGCATAGGGTGAAAGAAACTCTGCCCATTGTTTCTCGCCGGCGCCTGGGATCGAACCCAGGACCACAGGATCACAAGTCCAGCGTGCTGTCCGCTCGGCCGACCGGCTCCCAGTTTCCCAGGGGTGGGAGAGAATGCTACGGAGTGCGCATAAAGAATGGTTAAAAAATGGAATGAGGGATGAAGAGAAAAATACAATGTTGGAAGTGGCTAGGGAATGCAGTCAGGTGAGGAAGGAGGCGCGGGACAGATACTGGCAAGAATTTGCTCAGTCCATTGGTAATACTGTACTAAGAACCTTAAAGACATATGGAGAGCAGTAAACAAAATCAGGGGTTGTAAGACCAAATTCATTGCTCACTCAGATCCAGGGAAAGTTGCTAATGAGTTAGTAGATAAATGGGCAAGTGCTGCTGGTATGGAGTCCTTACCTGCAGACACGAGTCACCATTGAGTCATGGGAAAATATTAGAAATGGAGTAACTTTATGTGCCTTAAATACAAGATCTATAACATGCACTGAGATAACTCACGATGAGCTACTGGATGCTATAAAAAGTGGCAGCTCTACTGCTCCGGGAAAAGATGGAGTAACGTATGACATACTTAATTATTTAGCCGGTATGAAACCTAGTCCCTTACTTGATTTGTTTAATATGAGTTATAGAGAGGGAAAGTTACCAAGAAAATGGAAAGAGGCTGTCATCATTCCTATCCCTAAGTCAAACGGAGGCTACAGACCTGTCTCCTTAATATCCTGCTTTTGTAAAATGATGGAAAGGATTTTGTTAAATAGGCTAATCTACCTTGTAGGTGATAACATGTCCAGTAATCTCTTTGGTTTTATCAAAGGAAAAAGTACTGCGGATTGTCTCTTAAAGTGTTTGTCTAATGTGGATGACAATTGTAGAGTTTTTGTTGATCTACAAGGAGCATTTGATAAAGCCAATGGGGAAGTAATCTTGTACGAATTAGCCAATCTGGGAATAACAGGGAGATTGCTACACTGGATAAGGGATTATCTACAAGGCAGAAAAGGTCAGGTGTATTACCAGGGATACATGTCTGAGGAACGGAGGTTTCAGTTAGGTACCCCACAAGGGGGAGTATTAAGTCCCACCTTATTCAATGTATTAATGAACAGATTAGCATCAGAGATGTATCCTCCAGGGGTCATGACGATCATATATGCTGATGACATTCTTATACAAGGCACTTCTGGGAACAAAATTCAAACTGCTCTTAACATACTTGGTACAACCTGTCACAAGTTAGGCATAGTTATAAATGCAGATAAAACCAAATACGAGTATAGGAAACGAAGAAATATAACACTTACTCTAAATGGTGTGGAACTGAGCCGTGTTCAGAAGTACAAGTATCTGGGCATGTATGTTGGATACACATGTGAGAGTAAAAATGCTGAAATAAATCATATCAGCACCTTATGTAAAGCCCGTCTGCATCCTCTGAAAGCACTGGCTTTTTCTGGTAAAGGTGTTGGGGTACCTATCTTGCGGATGTTATACATAAGCACTGTTCGGTCCCTGATAGACTACGCAGCACCCGTATTGTCTTACACAGGCCAAGACAGAATTCAAAAAATAGAGCTGATACAGAACGAGGCTATGAGGATTATTCTTGGATGTCAAAGAAATGCAATGATTGAAATAATGAGAATGGAATTAAATTTACAGAGTGTGTGTGATAGAGTCCGTGACATTAACACTAGAGTATCTATTCGTTTCATGCGGAGAACAGGAGGGGATAAGCTGTTTGAGAGCGTTCAGACCTGCTTGAGTGACGTACACGCTTCCAGGAAACTGAGGGAGACACACTACACGAGGGGATTAGCTTATGACCTCAGGGAATACGACGCACTTGACTGCTGTAAACCCTCTCGACAGTGTAATATGTCTGCTCCCTGGAAAGTACAGAAAATAGACGTCGAAATTGTACCCCTCAAGGTGAAAAAGATTCATCATGAACCGGGACAATTACGGTGTTTGTATGGAAGCATGATATCTCGGTTACCAAGAGGCAACAGTTTACATGTATATTGCGACAGGTCGGTGGCGGAGGATGGCAGGGCCGGGTGTGGTGTCCTAATAAGGGAATATACGGAGTTTGGGACTGTGGACAGGATAATTGAACTCCGGCTTAGTAATTATATATCATCCACACAAGCTGAACTGCAGGCCATTCTGGCGTGTTTGGAGGAAGTACGTCATGACGACAAAAATGTTTTTGTATTTGTCGATAGCCGAGGAGCACTAGAGTCCTTAAACAGTCGAAACCCAGTCTTCATGTCTATAGTTGAGGACTGTAAGAGAAGAATAACTGAGATACAGCTGAAAGGTTATAGTGTGAAATTCATGTGGATTCCATCTCATGTTGGAATAGTGCTCAACGAGGTGGCGGATGACTTGGCCAAACGTGCCACATCAAAACCACAAGTTGACATTGAATGTGAATTCACAATGAGACAAATAAGAAGCAAAATCAGAAATATTCAGGCACAGGCGGGAGTGGATAGGAGAGAGATAATGTATGAGAGTAGTCAAACCATGCAACACTACATGTATGTGAGTCAAAACACCCATTTCACTTATGGTAAAAGGAGAAATGCTTGGAGTGACTCTGTGTACATGTGGCTCAGGCTTGGGTACAAATATTACTGGGAATATGGGATAGATGTTCATGATAATGACACGAAGTGTAAACTATGTGGTATGGTAAGGTCTCACACCCTGGCCCATTATGATCTTGATTGTCCGTTGATTAATGTATATAGAAACACTGAGATAAGGACTGTTCTTGAACAAATAGCCTGGATGTGTCACAACGGAAAGGTTGATGATATTCTTGAGAGATATAAGAATTTTGCACCAAGATTGTAATATTTTGTTGAATTATCTGCATGTCTCTTGCAAATTGTCTATACAGTATACCTAGGTCATAAAAGTATTTGTGTGTACGTCTGATAACATACTACTTGTGAAGGAGGAAATGTATGTTTACCTCTCAGAATGTTTGGTAATGTGTTTATTTGTGATGTGTGTCTACGTATATATTAACACGTTGTACTGAATGGGGTGAGAATAGCTTGAGCTACCTCATTCCTTTGTGTGTATTTTACCTCAATAAACTTATTTCAATTTCAATTCCTTTCTTGTCTGCTCATTATGCTGCCCTTCCTTTTGAACATTGTCTGCTTTATCGACTTCCTTCAGGACTGCATGTTAGTCTCTTATCACGCCCTCTTACCACTCTCTGGAAGCCGTCTCTTCTATACAATAGCTACCACTCAGTCCCCAAGGTGAAAGAGTGTCCGGGCATATGACTTGTTACGTGTACTTATTTGCGATTCGTTTGGGCTGTCACGTGTGGTGATTGGTGTTGGGTAATGTGCGAGGCTAGGCCAGGCCAGGTCAGACTAGGCTAGGTAAGGCTAGGTCAGACTAGACTAGGTAAGGCTAGGCCAGGTCAGACTAGACTAGGTAAGGCTAGGCCAGGCCAGGCCAAGCCAGGCAAGGTCAGGCCAGGCCAGGTCAGGCTAGGCAGGGTGAGAGAAGTAAAGCGGCAGGTACTTACGTTTCCGAGAAAGTAGCGGCGGTAGTATATTGTTGATTTAGATTCGACGACATCCTGAAGCTAGTAGGTGGCGGCCTCATCGCTCTCGAACTTCTTGTTGTTGTAGGGGATACGAGGCACACCCCATATCCCCTTTACATATTTCACATCGCACACTAATATTTTTACTATTTCGGACACCAGATTTGTCTGTTTCGTATATGTATAATTGTTCAATATTAAAACCACAATAGAATGCTCTTAACAGTTACAATTTTCAAATTAACAGCCATATAGTTGGCAAGAACGCCGCTCGCCAGTGTAAACAACACACCAGAATGACCACAAACATGATCGAACGCACAAAACACAAGATTTTTGCCAGTTTTTGGGTAAATCAAAAAATCAAATCAAATGTTTATTCAGGTAAAGTACATACCTACAAGATGACATACAAACATTGATGGATTTATAGATAGAGCTAGTACATACAAAGCCTAAAGCCACTATTACGCAAAGCGTTTCGGGCAGGATGTAAACTTCTTTTACATTTATTATGTGATAGTTATACTTGTAAATAATAATAAATAATAAAGTTAAGCGCCTAATATGTAATATTAATCAATAAAAATGCAGTCATAAGCCATACGCCTGTCTGTACATGTCGTTTGTGTAAAAGATTTTGGGCGCTCATGTACTTGTGCGCTAACTTGCGTTCACAACTGGTCAGAAAATTCTCGCCAAATTGATTGGGAGATGTTTTCTTCAAAAACGAATTGTAAAAGCACGTAGGAGACGCACTTTGTCCTTCCCAGAAGCTGCCTCCAGCAATGCTGTGGCAATGTTCTCCACTATGCGGCGGTTCCATTTGGCCTGTTTGTAATCGTCTGGAAAAGTTGGTCGAGGTTGAGAGTTGACAAAAAATTGTCCCAAAATCCCAAAATTTGGGATCATTCCCAATGGAATCTCTTAGATATTATGGTAGTATTTCATTCACTAATTCACCTGTAACAAAGGTCGAGGATATGAATGCCGACAATGCTGTGTCGCTTTGCGAAAACCCATGCCCCCGAGTCTAACTGGGAGCGTTGCTTGGTTCCATTGGGCATCTTGCAGGGAGAGGTTTGTAGCGAGTAGATTATCCAATAATATACTCGCTCCAAATGCATTGTTAATATTCCTGTCAACCTTTGGAGATGAATGAGGTGAGGCGTTGCCCGGGCAATACGGTGAGGAGTTGCCCGGGCATATAAGCAGCAGGATAGCAAAACATTAACCAGAGTCTACTTTCAAGTGTGGTCTAGAGCAGACACTTGCGAGATACTGTACCAACGCTCAGTGCGCTCAACTCACACCAACGTATCACCTGTGTACTTCTGTATATTCGACCAAATATATATATAGTATCTTAGTGTCTGTGTTTATTTGTCACCATACTTTACGTAACAATAGAACCGTTACAGGTTTAACACTTTAATGGTTATTGATTTTAGGAGTGCGTCATATTCTGTTACTTTTGGACTGTCGAAGGAAGGAGCATACCTTAGGAAATAGGTCAGTCTGGGCCGAGCCATGCACCGTGTGGGAAGGTATAAAGTATCCTTATCTTGAAGTTATCTTTTATGGGCTATTCATGCCCGTGCCACCTCTTGGTTGGCTTAATCTTTATCAGTCAATCAGGTTATCTTGAGATGATTTCGGGGCTCAGCGTCTCCGCGGCCCGGTCCTCGACCAGGCCTCCTTTTTATTACACCCAAAATATCGTGGGTATCCAAGTCTCATATTATTCCCTTCATCCTCCTCAAGTCGTTTAACTTTTCTTCAAGGATTACCTCAATGGCGCTCGAGCCCAGAGGTGCCTCTAGCAGTACACTGTTGGTGGGAGCGATCACTGGGGCTCCTAGTAACACGGTTTGTACTACATCTCTGATTGGTTGACTAGATGAAATGATTTCACACTCTGATGGATTTAGGGGGAGTCCTAATTCCTCTCTCTTAGATTTCACTAGTTGTAGATCCCCTAGAAGGGACTCCTGTGTCCCTGCCAGGGTGCCATCGTCCAGGAACCAGATGTTGAGTTCGCTGGACAACCTGCTTGTGACCTCTTTAGCAGCCATGTAGAAAAGGAAAGGGGCAAGTGGGTCTCCCTACTGGACACCTGCGGAAAAAACTTCATGTTCCCCAAACAACAGTGTCGATTCCCTACTGTACCCTGCTGAGACGAAGGGGAGTAGACCAGGAAAGCTTGTTCGAACTGCTTCCAGTACCACATCCCTTTTTATCTGGTTGAAAGCATGTTTAAAGTCTAATTTAATTAATGCCTTATTTTCTTGGAGGTGATTAATATAGGTTCGTGCTGCATGAGCTGCTGCTTCACAGCCATGCGGGACACCACGAGCGTCATGGCGACTGATGGAGGATCACGCAGTCTCTCTCCTACAAACATTGACGCTACCTTTAAGGATACTGCGAAACCCCTGTGTGCTACCACACATTTAGGTCATGAACGTCACCCGGTCTTAGAAGAGGATCCAGAGGGAGATTTCCTAGACAGGAAACATCACAGCAAGGCAAACAGATTGGAGGCGAAGGGCCGCCCGCCGGACCACTCCGCTTCAGTATCAACATCCACCGCTCAACCAAGGTAGGCCAAGTTCTTTTGATTTGCAAACTTTCATCTTTGCCTTTGATGGCGAAGAGGAAAATGTGTTCAGAAATAGCAGGGCTCAAAGTATCTTATATAATGCCATTCCCAAGATATTCGGGATCAACGTGCACGATATGATACCTAATAAACAAAAGAACTTGATCGCAGTGGACCACAAACGGCGAAGAACTAGAGTTTTCAGACATTACTGACATCTGTGACCACAAAGTTAAGTGCTACAAACCACTAGGGGACCGATTAACAAAATATGTAATCCGACATGTCACATTACAGTCAAACAATGTCCTTCATACAGAGCAGCAGCAGCAAAAACTAAGGTTCTCCCTACCAACAACCTGCAGTACAGTAGTGCATAGAAACAACCTAACACAGCTCATCATCAAACACTACCTCACACTCAACCACAACCCTTGCGTGTACCTGATATATCTGTCACTGACAATCCCACAACCCCAGGGTCCAACCATCTCTCACAAAATGCACAACTGAGTCCTGATCTTGTTGAAACTTTTGTCATACGCATCGAAAATGCACTAGAAAAGACGCTGGACCGACTTCTAACTAAATTCTTTAAACAAGTAACACAACCCACCCCTGAGGCTGACCCAAAAGACATCCCATCAACAGCTAGACACTGACATCCGCCCAAACAAAGCTACCATTGCTGGACACACATTGTTTGAACAGATGATGGAAAAACTCGTAAATAACTCCTTAGCACGCCTTAACAAAATCATTTCCCAGACTGACTTGCCACAAACCCAAACCGCCAGTACCAAGAGTAAGACAGCCCCCATCCACATCTAGGTATCCAACACGTACTACTATTGGCATACCAAGGAAAACAGCCACAGCCATAACACATACATCCTAAATGGCTCCCCTAACCTTCATGATTTGGAACGTAAAATGCATTAAAACATCCCTCACGGAACTTAAACAATTTCTTTACTCATCCAAACCGGACTTAGCTTTCATAGCCGAATCCTGGCTCACCCCCAAACAAAATCCTATTTTTAAAACTTTCAGATGCAGAGACTGGACTGTAACGGTTCTATTGTTACGTAAAGTATGGTGACAAATAAACACAGACACTAAGATACTATATATATATTTGGTCGAATATACATTAGTACACAGGTGATACGTTGGTGTGAGTTGAGCGCACTGAGCGTTGGTACAGTATCTCGCAAGTGTCTGCTCTAGACCACACTTTGAAAGTAGACTAGTTAATGTTTGCTATTCTTGCCGCTTATATTGCTCGGGCAACACCTCACCGTGCTGCCCGGGCAACGCCTCACCTCATTCATCTCCAAAGGTTGACAGGAATATTAACACTATATTTGGAGCGAGTATATTATTGGGATAATCTACTCGCTACAGAACTCCCCCTCCCAGGGGATGAAAGGAAAAATACTTGATCAAGGAACTTAGCTGGTCGGTGAATTGTACGCCCTGCTCGCGTTACAAAACCATCAAAGTTAACTTCCTCCTCTTCGCTGATGTCATCTAACTGGGGTCGTAGGGTGGGAGGTCGCACAGGATCGTCCGTCGTCGTAGGATCAGGTTGTGGTGCGGCTGGTAACTGGGGTTGTACAGGATCGTCCGTTGTCGTAGGTGGCGGTGCTGCTGGTAACTGTGGTCGAAAAGTGAACTGCGTAGTCGGCGGATGTGTCTCTGGATTTAGCAGTGTTGCAGACGTTGAGACGAAGCCTGGAGCAGAGCAGAGAGCTGAGTGAGGCCGGAGTCGTGGAGCTCTATGTGGGAGAGCGTGGCGGCTCGATTGAGAATTGTGTGTCTAAACTCGGGGAGCGAGAGCGTGGCGGCTCGATGCGGTCGTAGTCTGCTGTCTGCTCTGTGTCGAAGCTGTAGCGTCTTGGGTTGATTAGGACTGTACACGCCGAGTACTACATTGTTGACTGTGGAAATTGTAGTCTGGTACTAAAAGATGTAGGCAGTGTGGACAAGCTCGGTGTAGCAGGAGAGAAGAATGTGCATAATTGTTGCGTCCTTGGGTCGCTGGTGGAGCATTTAGATCCGGGGCGGATGGGCTCGGGCACCAGGACATTAGGAGGTAATGTAGGCACGTAGTTAGGACAACGAGGGAATCACTGCTAGAGCTGAATTGTCCTGGAGGCGACGAAGAGTCGGAAACGCAAGCTGTAAGTCCTGTACTGCGCAAAGGGCTTGAGTCGGCAGAGTATCAAAATGCAGTGAACGTGTAGATGAATCTGACGAAAGAGCAGCTTTCGTGGGCGCCCCTGTAGAACAAGCAGTGCCCTGGCAGCGACGGAGAGTCGGCAGGGCAGGCTGTAGATCCCACAGTATGTAGTTACTGATGAAGCTGTCAGATGAGTGAGTAGTGATCGTGGAGCAGCAAGCCGTAGTAGATGAAAATGCAGAGATGATCGCGATGAAAATCATAGCTGTGGCAAGGGTGTTGGCAACGTTCCACGACAGGTGGCTGCGGTCCACAGCAAGCAGCAGCAGTGGAGGTCCAGTGAGAGTCCATGTTGAAGTCCATCGTGGCTGGGTATCGTCGAAACTCTCTGGGGTCACCAATGTAACGGTTCTATTGTTACGTAAAGTATGGTGACAAATAAACACAGACACTAAGATACTATATATATATTTGGTCGAATATACATTAGTACACAGGTGATACGTTGGTGTGAGTTGAGCGCACTGAGCGTTGGTACAGTATCTCGCAAGTGTCTGCTCTAGACCACACTTTGAAAGTAGACTAGTTAATGTTTGCTATTCTTGCCGCTTATATTGCTCGGGCAACACCTCACCGTGCTGCCCGGGCAACGCCTCACCTCATTCATCTCCAAAGGTTGACAGGAATATTAACACTATATTTGGAGCGAGTGTAATGTATGGTGACAATTATTGGGATAATCTACTCGCTACAGGACAGACCAAACCGTATGGGGAGGTGGTATTTTCCTCCTAACACGGAGTAATATGACATGTAAACCTGCAACACTTACACATTTTGTGAACGGTAAACTAGAAATTTTAGCATGCCTAATACCCTACAATGGTACACACATATCCTTTCTGGATATATACAACCCTGGTGGCACAATAAACTTAAATGAACTGAAATTCTATCTTAACCAATTACGACACCCGATCATTGTTACAGGTGATCTCAATGCAAACCACCCCACATGGAGTAGAGGTACCCAAAATACTGCAGGCACTGATCAATATAACTACTTAGACACTGCCCCATATATTCTTCTTTCGCCGCCCTACCTTGCAACCTACAGAACCAATTATGAAGCCTCATTGGACATCTGCTTTGGCTCGTCGCACTTTCAACATGAACTAGTTTCATACTGGACCAGATATTGGTAGTGACCACAAACCCCTCATTATAAAATTTACTAACTTTCAGCCACCAACCCACCCCCTAACGCTCCTCAAGTGGAACATTAAGAAACTAGATAAGAAAAAATGGGCTAATACTGTCTGTCTCCCAGATACAGACGATGTAGACCCAAACACGCGACTGTCCACAATCACCTCGGCCATAAATTCTGCAGCCACCCAAATGTACACTGTTCGCTCCGGCGGGCCACAGCAGCAGCCCCAAAAAAAACATACTGTCAGCAAAGCGAGCATCATGAGCAAAATTTTGTGACAGCCTCACACCCACCACGCCACATTCAAAAGTCTGGGCTACATTTAACAGCATTAAAGGTCGCCCAACATTCCCTTCGTTTCCCCTGATGATCAACGGTTCACTCTGTCAAACACCTCAGGAGCGTGCAAATGTTCTTGCTGAATATCTTAAAGTTACCCTCTCAACACCCTTCCTTCATGCTCAAGAACTCTCCCTCAGACAAGAAATTGACCGTGCCATACTGCTACCCATGCTCGGCGTGGACAACATGTACACCTTGAGCGAGCTACAACTAGCCTTAACCCGCCTACCTCTTGGCAAGGCACCTGGAGAGGATGGAATCCCATATGAACTCATCAAATATCTTTCATCAACTGCACATAGTACTCTTCTAACCTATTACAACCTATGCTGGACTCACGGAAATATTCCCTCACAATGGCAGACTAGTATAATTCTTCTCTTCCTTAAACCAGGAAAAGACCCATCCCAACCTGCTTCATACAGACCTATCTCCTTACTATCATGCCTCAGTAAAGTCATGGAAAGGCTAGTACATACTCGCCTCCAATGGTACCTTGAGTATAATAACATTATACCGTCACTCCAAGCTGGATTTCCACACTTGATCAAATAATCAAATACTCTGCCTTGAACATGAAATCCGCACCTCCCTCAGAAGCAGCAATTTTTGTATTGTTCTCTACTTAGACCTTAAAGGAGCTTTTGATAGCATTCCTCATACTTGCCTCCTGGCAAAGCTTGCACGTTTAGGCGTACAGGGAAGATTACTTCTATGGTTACAGTCCTATCTTACGAACAGGACCTTTGAAGTCTATATACAAGGCGAGTTTTCCTTTGACATCCCAATACAAACGGGTGTCCCACAAGGCTCCATACTAAGCCCAACCCTTTTTGCTGCATTCTTAGCAGATTTGCCTAACACCCATCCTGTTCACCTCTCGGTGTACGCCGACGACTTAACATTGTATTATTCAGACAATGCCTTACCTAATACAGTCTCAACAATGCAAACAGCACTTGATCACCTCATAGATTGGACACAACAATGGGGCCTTCAAGTTAGTACTACCAAAACCTATTATCAGATTTTCACTAAAAAAAGACTTGCTCATCTACCCACCCTCACAATACACAACACTCCCATCCAACATGTACGAGAACATAAATACCTTGGCATGCACTTAGACACGCCCTCACTTACCTGGAAAGCACACATTCAACACCTCAAACTGACGACACAACCCCGACTCGCCATACTTAAAGCCCTCACTGGCACCACCTGGGGAGCATACCATAAAATCTTGCTCCGTTTCTATACAACCTACATTCGTAACCAACTAGACTATTGATGCCAAGCATATGCATCGGCTGCGCCTACTAACCCATAGAGCCTAGGTCATTCAAAACAATGCCATGCGACTTATATGTGGCGCAATGTGTTCCACACCTATCCTAGGACTTTACGAGGAAACAGTCCTCACAAGCTAACTACCAGACGAGACATAATGTGTACAAACTATCTGTCACACTGTAGCACTGCTCACCAGATACACCCATACAGATAAAAAATTAACCCAACAGTTAACCCATATAACTCCCGCTTTCCATAACTACGGGCTCACCATAGCCCGTGCAACTTGGAACTTTTTGTTCCTAGTAGCGAATCTTAAACAACAACAACAATTTAACCCGCTTTCCAACTAATCACTCGCAACCTTTCCTCACACGGGCTACCAGTAACCTCAATATAGACCCCTCTCAACTCCAAAACTCGGAAACCCAACTTACTGTTCCCCCCTATTCCACCTTGGCTTTATAGTAGTAGTAGTAGGCATCCTTCAGTCTCGGAAGGCTATGGAGTTGCGCCTTGACCGGGCGCAAAGCCTGGGTAGGTAGATATGGAGAAGCTGTTAACCATGCAGCAGGTCCCCCCTCTCCACGTTGCTGAAATTATCCAATAGAAAGACAAATGCCAATACACATGGTTCCAGCAACGTCGCAGGAGCTGCCAGAACGAGATCGACGTCAACAACGAACTGCCTTAGGGGCTCCAACTCCGGATTTTTCCTCGAGGTTGACTCCTGAAGCCTTTCCCAAAAAAGGGCTATGGCCGCAAGGCAGCGGAGGTTTAAAATAAGGGTTTTAAACATTCATGCATGCACCATGCTAATGGTGTACTGTCGTCACTCCTGCGCGAGGTTCGGAATAACATCCATCGGGCGAGTAGCTGTTGAGTCTCCATATTCTGCTCTTTGGCAGGGTCAACGATGCGCTTTGGCCTGCTCTGGGGAACGACGCCCGCCACTGCCCCCCGAATGAGAAGGCAGGAGGCAAACCGGGAGTCCCCCTAATATCGTCATGCACAGGTGTTGGCAGTGGTGTGAAGGGGGGGGGGGGGGTGGGGAGTAGGAGCATTACCTAGGGAGGGCGCAAATTTAAAAAAAATTAGCTCACACATAATGAAATGAATAGCTTTATCATTTCATAAGAAAATTTTTTGAAAAATATTGAAATAATGGAAAACTTGGCTTATTAGGCAAATCGGGCCTTGCATAGTAGGCCAAGAACTGCATGCATTCTGGCTACTAGGTACATTATATATATATATATATATATATATATATATATATATATATATATATATATATATATATATATTATTAAATATGACCGAAAAAGTAAGATTAATAATTCTAACACGAATTTTCTCAATCTTTCGTACATTACGCTTCACTGTTGGAGGTAAATCAAAAATCACTTCTCCAAAATTCATTTTTATTTCTAGTCTGACGCGACACGGGCGCGTTTCGTAAAACTTATTACATTTTCAAAGACTTCACAAATACACAACTGATTAGAACTTACGTATCTCTGATTTTATATCTACATTTGAGTGAGGTGGGAGGGGTGATGTGGCATTAACACAAGACAGAACAAGAGGGGATATTAATAGGGTATTAAAAGTATCAACACAAGACAGAACAGAAACAATGGGTATTGAATAGAAGTGTTTGTAGAAAGCCTATTGGTCCATATTTCTTGATGCTTCTATATTGGAGCGGAGTCTTGAGGTGGGTAGAATATAGTTGTGCAATAATTGGCTGTTGATTGCTGGTGTTGACTTCTTGATGTGTAGTGCCTCGCAAACGTCAAGCCGCCTGCTATCGCTGTATCTATCGATGATTTCTGTGTTGTTTACTAGGATTTCTCTGGCGATGGTTTGGTTATGGGAAGAGATTATATGTTCCTTAATGGAGCCCTGTTGCTTATGCATCGTTAAACGCCTAGAAAGAGATGTTGTTGTCTTGCCTATATACTGGGTTTTTTGGAGCTTACAGTCCCCAAGTGGGCATTTGAAGGCATAGACGACGTTAGTCTCTTTTAAAGCGTTCTGTTTTGTGTCTGGAGAGTTTCTCATGAGTAGGCTGGCCGTTTTTCTGGTTTTATAGTAAATCGTCAGTTGTATCCTCTGATTTTTGTCTGTAGGGATAACGTTTCTATTAACAATATCTTTCAGGACCGTTTCCTCCGTTTTATGAGCTGTGGAAAAGAAGTTCCTGTAAAATAGTCTAATAGGGGGTATAGGTGTTGTGTTAGTTGTCTCTTCAGAGGTTGCATGGCTTTTCACTTTCCTTCTTATGATGTCTTCGATGAAACCATTGGAGAAGCCGTTATTGACTAGGACCTGCCTTACCCTACAGAGTTCTTCGTCGACTTGCTTCCATTCTGAGCTGTGGCTGAGAGCACGGTCGACGTATGCGTTAACAACACTCCTCTTGTACCTGTCAGGGCAGTCGCTGTTGGCATTTAGGCACATTCCTATGTTTGTTTCCTTAGTGTAGACTGCAGTGTGGAAACCTCCGCCCTTTTCCATGACTGTTACATCTAGAAAAGGCAGCTTCCCATCCTTTTCCGTCTCGTAAGTGAAACGCAGCACGGAACTCTGCTCAAATGCCTCCTTCAGCTCCTGCAGATGTCTGACATCAGGTACCTGTGTAAAAATGTCGTCAACATACCTGCAGTATATGGCCGGTTTCAAGTTCATGTCGACTAAGACTTTTTGCTCGATGGTACCCATGTAGAAGTTTGCAAACAGGACACCTAGGGGAGAACCCATGGCGACCCCATCTACTTGCTTATACATGTGCCCATCCGGGCTCAAGAAGGGTGCCTCTTTAGTACAAGCTTGGAGTAGTTTCCTCAGAATACTTTCTGGCATGTCAAGAGGAGTACAGGCTGGATCACGATACACTCTGTCGGCTATCATTCCGATTGTCTCGTCCACAGGTATGTATATATATATATATATATATATATATATATATATATATATATATATATATATATATATATATATATATATATATATATATATATATATATATGTCGTACCTAGTAGCCAGAACTCACTTCTCAGCCTACTATGCAAGGCCCGATTTGCCTAATAAGCCAAGTTTTACTGAATTAATATATTTTCTCTAATTTTTTTCTTATGAAATGATAAAGCAACCCATTTCATTATGTATGAGGTCAATTTTATTTTATTGGAGTTAAAGTTAACGTAGATATATGACCGAACCTAACCAACCCTACCTAACCTAACCTAACCTATCTTTATAGGTTAGGTTAGGTTAGGTAGCCAAAAACGTTAGGTTAGGTTAGGTTAGGTAGGTTAGGTTGTCGAAAAAACATTAATTCATGAAAACTAGGCTTATTAGGCAAATCGGGCCTTGCATAGTAGGCTGAGAAGTGAGTTCTGGCTACTAGGTACGACATATATATATATATATATATATATATATATATATATATATATATATATATATATATATATATATATATATATATATATATATATATATATATATATATATATATATATATATGTCGTACCTAATAGCCAGAACGCACTTGTCAGCCTACTATGCAAGGCCCGATTTGCCTAATAAGCCAAGTTTTCCTGAATTAATATATTTTCTCTAATTTTTTTCTTATGAAGTGATGAAGCTACCCATTTCATTATGTAAGATGTCAATTTTTTTCATTGGAGTTAAAATTAACGTAGATATATGACCGAACCTAACTAACCCTACCTAACCTAACCTAACCTATCTTTATAGGTTAGGTTGGGTTAGGTAGAAGAAAAAGTTAGGTTAGGTTAGGTTAGGTAGGTTAGGTAGTCGAAAAACAATTAATTCATGAAAACTTGGCTTATTAGGCAAATCGGGCCTTGCATAGTAGGCTGAGAAGTGAGTTCTGGCTACTAGGTACGACATATATATATATATATATATATATATATATATATATATAACTTTAGAACACTTTCCCACCAGGAGACTCGAACCCTAGCCAGCACAGAAGCCTTCCAGCAACTGGCATAACAGGTACGCCTTAACCCGCTCCACCACCCGCTCAGACCCTTAAAAGAGATGGTAATTTCGGAGTATTTAAATACCCCAAAGATCAACACCTCCCAAGAGCACCAGAGCAAAGGTGTTGATCTTTGGGGTATTTAAATACTCCGAAATTACCATCTCTTTTAAGGGTCTGAGCGGGTGGTGGAGCGGGTTAAGGCGTACCTGTTATGCCAGTTGCTGGAAGGCTTCTGTGCTGGCTAGGGTTCGAGTCTCCTGGTGGGAAAGTGTTCTAAAGTTGTATACTTAACTCTCGTGTTTAGGAGAGTTGTGCCATATATATATATATATATATATATATATATATATATATATATATATATATATATATATATGACAATGTCAGACCACGGAGGAAAATGAAACAGGAATTTCCTTAAGTACTTTCGTATATTAAATACATCTTCAGAAGGAATATATTCCTTCTTCAGATTCCTTCTGAAGATGTATTTAATATACGAAAGTACTTAAGGAAATTCCTGTTTCATTTTCCTCCGTGGTCTGACATTGTCACATTCTTAATCACGTGTTTATTTTCGTGATATACACACACACACATATATATATATATATATATATATATATATATATATATATATATATATATATATATATATATATATATATATATATATATATATATATATATATATATATACACATATATATATATACACATATATATATATACACATATATATATATATACATATATATATATATGACAATGTCAGACCACGGAGGAAAAATGAAACAGGAAATTTCCTTAAGTACTTTCGTATATTAAATACATCTTCAGAAGGTCATTTTACAGATCGAGTGATGGGTATAAATAGGCAGGAAGGAGTGGTGAAGTAAGGTGAGGTACAACACTTGGACAACGCAGAAGGCCCATTGGCCCATCAGATGCACCCAATTGGCACATCCGATGTAGCACAATGGCCCATCTGATACAGCAGACATACAAGCATAATATATAGGTAATTATAACATAAAGAAGTAAATATATACAATAAATTAGTGAGACAAATGTTTTTCAATGATTCTACTTAAATCGCCCTTTAGCTGATCTATTAGAAATGGATCTAAGTTATATAGACCACTGCTAATATTCAAATTACTTTCTTTGGTGATCTGTATCAAAGCAGATTCAATTATGTTTCTGTTATAGGTGCTTTTACAATTTGTTATTGAAGAAGCACTCTCCCAATCAATTTGGTGAGCTTTTTCTGACAAATGCACAAACAAAGCATTAGACAATTGGCCATGTTTTACAGAGTATTTATGTTGCGATATTCTACATTTTAAATCTTTAGATGTTTGCCCGACATAGAACTTATTACATTCCTTACAAGGTATTTTATAAATGACGCAATTATCACTACGAGGGCTGTTCCTTACTAATAGCTTACCAACAGTGTTTTCGTAGCTAAACATTACATCTATATTAAAAAGTTTCAAGGCCTTGACAATATTCTCAAACCCAGAGAAATATGGTAAACATAACACATTCTTTGGGCGAATCCTTTCACTGCATACATTATTATAATATGTACGACGAGCTTTGTTACGACAAACTTCCAAAAAATTCAGTGGGTAACAAAGCTTAAGACCAATCGAATCAATATTCTTAAATTCTTCATCTAAGAATTCTGGACTCACAACTCGAAGAGCTCTTAGATACATTGAAGAAAAAATTGACTTTTTTACATTGTATTTATGCCCTGAAAAATAATGAACATAAGATAAATTGTTCGTAGGTTTTCTGTAAACACTAAACTTTAATGAAGAGTTTTCCCTATGAATAAGCACATCTAAGAATGGCAAACATTTATCAATTTCAGTCTCCATAGTAAATTTTATGGAGGTAACTTGGTCATTAAGTTTGGCTACAAATTCGTCTGTGTTTACATCTGAAGGCCAAATACACAAGATATCATCAACATATCTAAACCAAGGAATGATTCCAGGAGTTATTTTTGAAACGAATTTCTTTTCAAAGAATTCCATGTACAGGTTTGAGAGCAATGGCGATAGAGGATTCCCCATTGCCATTCCAAAAGTCTGTAAATAATACTCATTATTAAAGGTAAATTTACATTCTTTAATGCACAACTTAACAAGACTGACAATAATATCAGCAGAAAGAGGTAAGTCATGGCTCATTAGTTCACGAGCAAGATAATCGAGAATATCATCGACCGGTACCTTAGTGAACAAGGAACAAACGTCAAAACTGATTAACTTTACATCAGGAGTGACAGGAACACTATTCAATTTGTTAACTAAATCAAGAGAATTTGTCAAATGAGAAGAGATAGTTCCTAACAAAGGGGACAAGATTTTGGTAAGCCATTTGGAGAGTTTGTAAGAAATGGATCCCACAGAACTGATGATAGGTCTCATGGGATTGTTAGGCTTATGCGTCTTGACAAGACCATATAGATATGGTAATGAAGGTGATGAAGTAGTAAATTGATTAAGAAGATCTTTATGTTTACTTAACAACTTCCTCAAGCTACTATTGAAGAACTTGATGATGTCCTCAAGAGGATTTTTCCTAAGCTTAGTGTACGTTGAAGAATCAAGGAGGAGATCATTCATTTTCGAAATATATTCCTCCTTGTTTAAAATAACAATAGTGCTGGATTTATCAGCCTTTGTTATATGAATGGAAGGATCGGCTCTTAACTCCTGTAAGCTTCGTCTGAATCTTTCGGGAAAATTGCTTGTTTGGGGCGTCAACATTGAACCATAAACAATACCTTTAACCAGGTTTAGGTTTTGTGAAGACAGAGAGTTATGTTTTTCAAGCTGTAACAATGAACTAGCAATTTTAACTGCAGAAGGTTGATTTGAAATGGCAAAAGACATACCGTAACCCAAAGCAGTAACCACATTTTCACATATCGTTTTGGACGACAGATTCAACACGTTGTTAGGATTAGATTTCTTGTTCCAATCACTATTTTTAATCAAACTTTCTAACTTGCGCTTAAGAATTTTCTGTAACTGATTAATTTTTCCGCGTAAGTCACTATATATTTCATCCATCAGAAGATTTCAATAGTAAATCAATAGTAACATTTTTCCTCCGTGGTCTGACATTGTCACATTCTTAATCACGTGTTTATTTTCGTGATATACACACATATATATATATATATACATATATATATATACAGACACACATATACATATACACACACATATACATATACACACACATATACATATACACACACACACACACACACACATTTTCGTTTTTTTTCATTTTCGTAGGTTTTTGATCTGGAAGATCCTGTGTATCGAATTTACTCAGTTTCTATGATCGAGCCACAGAGATATTACAGGAAAGAGATAGTTGGGTTGACTGCATCTATCTGGACCTAAAAAAGGCTTTCGACAGAGTTCCACATAAGAGGTTGTTCTGGAAACTGGAAAATATTGGAGGGGTGACAGGTAAGCTTCTAACATGGATGATAAATTTTCTGACTGATAGAAAAATGAGGGCAGTAATCAGAGGCAATGTTTCGGAATGGAGAAATGTCACAAGTGGAGTACCACAGGGTTCAGTTCTTGCACCAGTGATGTTTATTGTCTACATAAATGATCTACCAGTTGGTATACAGAATTATATGAACATGTTTACTGATGATGCTAAGAAAATAGGAAGGATAAGAAATTTAGATGACTGTCATGCCCTTCAAGAAGACCTGGACAAAATAAGTATATGGAGCACCACTTGGCAAATGGAATTTAATGTTAATAAATGTCATGTTATGGAATGTGGAATAGGAGAACATAGACCCCACACAACCTATATATTATGTGAGAAATCTTTAAAGAATTCTGATAAAGAAAGAGATCTAGGAGTGGTTCTAGATAGAAAACTATCACCTGAGGACCACATAAAGAATATTGTGCAAGGAGCCTATGCAATGCTTTCTAACTTCAGAATTGCATTTAAATACATGGATGGCGAGATACTAAAGAAATTGTTCATGACTTTTGTTAGGCCAAAGCTAGAATATGCAGCTGTTGTGTGGTGCCCATATCTTAAGAACAACATCAACAAACTGGAAAAGGTGCAAAGACATGCTACTAAGTGGCTCCCAGAACTGAAGGGCAAGAGCTACAAGGAGAGGTTAGAAGCATTAAATATGCCAAAACTAGAAGACAGAAGAAAAAGAGGTGATATGATCACTACGTACAAAATAGTAACAGGAATTGATAAAATCGACAGGGAAGACTTCCTGAGACCTGGAACTTCAAGAACAAGAGGTCATAGATTTAAACTAGCTAAACACAGATGCCGAAGAAATATAAGAAAATTCACCTTCGCAAATAGAGTGGTAGACGGTTGGAACAAGTTAAGTGAGAAGGTGGTGGAGGCCAAGACCGTCAGTAGTTTCAAAGCGTTATATGACAAAGAGTGCTGGGAAGACGGGACACCACGAGCGTAGCTCTCATCCTGTAACTACACTTAGGTAATTACACTTAGGTAATACACACACACATATCCACTTGACTATCACGACCGGACAAAAACTGATGGTAGCCGAGGCTAATATATTATATATATATATATATATATATATATATATATATATATATATATATATATATATATATATATATATATATATATACATACATACACATACAATATTCCTTATGTAGATTTCTACTCATTCATTTATTCCTCAATCTGCAACCATTGGCAGGGTCATTGATCTGGCATCACAGGTAACAAGCTACACTCTTAGTGGTAACCTTATTCGACTAATACACAATCGACTTGAGAATGGTCCTGGACGGACCGAAACGTCGTCGTCCCTTCAACTTCTAGTGTGTGGTCTGGTCAACATACTTCAGCCACGTTATTGTGACTCATCGCCTGCGTAACCTTATTCCCTTGGCCTTCTTCCTGCCACCCGCCTGTATCTCGATAAAATCCTTGGTGAATCGGATACTTGTGATATTGCTCCCCTCATGTGCTTTTGTTCCCTTATTGGCATCCTTGGTGACAATTAGTGCCTTTTGATTATCCTTCGACTTTGATGTGCTGTGTAATATCCCCGGCTTAATGCTTTCTGTTCATAATCAATTACTTCCTTCTGCTACTGTAATAGATGATGGGAAATACCTCTGTCTAGGTTATGCATTGGCCACACATGCTTCTTAACTTGTGGGCACTTAAGGGATTGTTGTCGTTTTCCTTAATGCTCCACTTAGTTGTGCACCTTCTTGTAAACTGTAAATTTTCAGGGGGTTTGTATATTTAGCTTTCCTAATGTCCCTCTGGGTCATTTTGTTCATACTTTTAGGAAGAATAAATACTGAATGCATTATGTACACATTTATTTTTAGCCAATAAAACCAAGATTAGGCCATTCAAGTGAATGATCATTTAGGTTAAAAACAGACCACAATACAGCATTATTTCAGGGTAGTAGTTGGACACTGCCACTGATTAATATTTCTCGACTTAAATATACAATACCAAACAATTTCAATTATCTTCAACTGGCACTATAGAAACTTGGCATATGATGTAAACTTGAGAAACAGTTTTTGGAAAATTTTAAATTAAAATTCATTACTTTAAACTTTTCTACAAGTTATCCCATATGTCAAGTTCTGAATAGTACAGTATCATCAGTTTTGTGTATGATTTTTCCAAACCAATAGTGTATACATTATAGCAATCCAGCTGTAATTCATAATATATAGTTCATAGCATCCAAATTGTTTATTTTAACATAAGCCCTAAACTTTTCACAAACTATTAATCCTCTGTGTACAGGTAAAAGAAAAATATATAAAAAGAAATGAGACACGTATATCTTCCACTGTTTCCAGTTTCAAACATAGAGCAGAAGGATAATAAATGTCACATACTACCAGATATGATCTAAGTAAATAAATGTATTATAACACTTTCTGCCAAACTGACAGTAATGCCAACATTTTCCTCAGTGAAATTTAGCTTAGAATAATTACAGTATAAAAATATCCAAGATGGTTTTCATTTGAAAAGTTAAGAACTGAGTACAAACCCTGCTGCCTACATATTTATTTTGTCATAACCACATACAAAATATAATAAGATTTTGTCAATAGAATACAGATGTTGGAGTCGGACATCATAGTCATAAGACACCAGAATTGATGAGCTACTAGTATCCAGCTGGCCACTAAGAGCCAACACAACCATTATTGCCTATAAATTAACAGGCCCATCATGGGTAACCGTCCACAGGTTCAAGAAACTATCAACTAAGGGACTGGAACCCACTGACTTGTAAACCAAGTCTTAATTATATCAGTAATGTTTTTCTGATTATTGGACAGGATAGACTGTAGTGCAACATCCCATTTTACAATTGAGGCAAGCAGTGTAATGTAAAGTGTGGATGGAAGAAAAAAAACACGCAGAAACAAGACAAAGGCAGAGAGTGTCACTTGTATTTCTGTGTGTGATCTGACTTCAATATGTACTGTCACAACCATGTAAGCAATGACTCTAGAGTCTCAAGCTATATGGAGCATTTGAAAAAAGAAATGCAGTTCTATATTATGACAACCATTAGTTCAAATTTAACATCTGTTGCAATATAAACTCGAGCCATGTGCAGCTTATATGCCTATGTGAGTACAACAGAAACAGCTTTAACATAGAGAGAGCATCAGGACTTGGCATTAATCATCCCCCCCACTGCAGTTTCCTATAGCATACTTTCAACTCGAGAGCAAAAGAAGTTAAATTCACTGAAGGGTTAATGTACAAAACAGCTAAACATAGGGTTTGATTATGACTATGGCCTTGGAATGGGGTAAGCCAGTTTACAAAGCCCAGCAGCACATGAATAATTATGCAGAAAAACAGTCTTGACTGCAATTACTTTCACATAAAAAAAAAAAAAAAAAGCTTTTAAAAATTACCACTATCATTCAAACCTTCAAACAAAATGGGTAATTTTTGAGGTACACAAGTATCCATGATGAGCAATGTAACCTGGTAAACTCCCCTACACGTGATGAGCAATATAACCTGCTATATTTCCCGACGTGAATTCCACACCAATGACTGGAACACAGAAGCGGTGACTGAACACAATACAGTACTGATAAAAAATGATAACACAGGAGTATGGTTACAGCTTCAGGTAATCTCTACATTGTAAACTCGCCAACAGTAACACTTGTTGAGGACACCATGTATGGACAGGAACTATTCTCTGGATAACACTTTAATTAGAAAACTCATAAACCTGCTTGGATATGAATAAGCACTAGGAGCTAAATGTTAACTATAATAGGTTCTTATTCTTGCATGGTATACTCAACAGTACACTGACTGGTTCTCTGGCTGAAAGCAACAATGACAAATATTATATTTTATGTTACCTTGCTCCTGGGGGCCACCGAGTCACCCCGTGACTAGGGTAGAGCTTTAGCCAATTACATAGGCTGCAGCTAGAGGACTTTTCATAAATCTGATTCATAACTCACTATCATTTATGATACTGATTTTTTTCTCATTATTTATTACCTGAAATGATTGTAATTAATGACAAGGTTGAGATTTCAATCTTATGTAAAATACAGTACATAAACAAATTTGTACATTTTGTTGTATTTGAAATATTTGAATAACAATGCTGTAGAAAATTAAGTTAAATACTGTAATATTTTAATAACTAATATTCACATTTGTAAAAATAATTTAAATGAAATATCACCAGATACATAATTTTATAATCTCAACTAAGCATACAGTATATCTATTAATCTTACCAAAACTCGTTCATTTAAATTACAGTACAGTACTATATGTGAAAAAAAGAAGAGCCGCTAATAGATTCCAAAAAAGATACAGTATACTGTATGTATTTAGTCTTCAGTACACACTAATTACTTCAGCTATACACTTGAAGTTGTACAGTTGCTGTAACAAAATTATAATCATATAGCAATTGTATGTGCACAGACGACTCCACATTTACACTTGGAAACTGGGCTTGTAAATTTTATGTTGAAATTTTTCAAGAGTCTGAAACACCTTTTTAAAATTCATAAAGATAATATGCTTCCATGTGTAACACTTAAGTAGAGTTCCAAAACCACAAAAGTGCATCTCCTGGCACAAAATTCATAATACAGTACAATTATTGAACAATACCCAAGTTGTTGTTCTAACCATTTAAAACATTATGTTCTTGTACTGTATAGTGTTTTCCTGCTTAATCTTAAATTTAGTATATTAAACAAAGTTCTGCATAATGTATGGCATTCAGATTCCTTACAACTCAAGTGTATAAATTTTATTCTACTGTTGCTCTTCAACCAAAGGGATGTCAAGTTTTCTTGGCTGTGTTGATACAAAATATTTAAAGAGGTTTACACAAGCCATAAAACAACTCGAATATTAAGTCACACATATACCATTCATGGCTATTACACATCAGTGTAGCATAACAGCTGTCACAAAATTGTCACTGATGATGGATGCGAGTGATGAATTGACCATGAAGGTTACATACATAAAAATCACTTAAGTTGCATCCTTTGTAAATACAAAATTTGGCTAAATAGTCTCATCTTCATAAACAAATGCAAAGCATCTGTAAAAATATTACTGTCCAGCATGTGCATTCAAGAACAAAAATCTCCTGCACACACACTGCACGAAAATGTTATCTCCTTATCCAGAAATAACTTAGGGTTTGAAATGTGTAATCTACCAATTATTATGTAGTGTACTTCCAATAACACACGTCATTCTTTAAGTTAAATTTGTGAAAATATTCCCACTACATTAACATGCATACAATATAATAAAACCATAACATTAAATAATCATGATATATCTCCAAACATTACATTACTGTACTAAATTAAACCCAATGTCATGCCCATACTGAGTTAACACAAGCAGTGTCATTTACAGTACAATATATCATGAGGCAGATGATGCCATCTACACAATTTTCTTTGTGACAATAAATTCAACAACAATCACAAGTCACTTTCCTGATGACTTATGTGGCTAAATATTACTTGCCATGACTAAGACTAGGTATTAATTTGTTCATGGATACATTTGACGACAAATTAAAATTGTACAAGGCGTATAAATTAAATATATTGTACAATTATAAATAAAAAAAATATACACAAGTACAATAGAGTACAAAGTGTTTATTTTTTATTCAACAATTACCTTTTCAATGGTTACTGTTACAAATTTGTATAAAAATTGAATTTTATGGAGGGGGGTTACTTTCACTTTATATATATTATTTCATCATATATTTTCCATTTAATTTGCTCTTCTTCTGAACTTAAACTTACACCACTGACAGATTTGTATGACCCTCATTCTCTTCCTGAGTTCAATGGCTGCAGATGTGTCATACCTGCAGAAGCGACATGGATGTGCCACAGTCATTAATTTTGAGCTTGATGGATTATTCTGCAAGTCTGATTATATATATAATATATATATATATATATAATATATATATATATATATATATATATATATATATATATATATATATATATATATATATATATATATATATATGTATATTATATATATTTATTTTTTTGCTGGTTCATTTAGTTATACAGCATATGAAAGAGCAGTTGTTACTGTATATAAATTTTCTTTGTGGATCATGGCAAGTCACAGCACTGATATGGTCTCGCACTCATTCACAAAAAACAATTCTGTACTTGCATCATTCTTCATATGGGCAAGACTAATGATGCCAAGTATAAGTGCCACATTTAAACCCTAAAGTTTCATAATTGTATTTTCTAATTTTGACATTTATATAATCATTAAATGCAACAAAAATTGCCAGCTTATGCAATTTAATTATTTTGGTTCTCAACGTGCAGCTGAGCATCAAAAATTGTTGCTCCAGATTGAGAAAATCTGATTTTTATGACAATTTTTCAGCAGTCGATCTACGATGTATTGCAGGTGTTCAGGACATTGAAGAGCAGGGAAGACATGGAGAGCCCATCTGTGTCAAAACACGATCCAGCCACTGCAATGGGCCATTTAAGTGCAGCTCTATCCAACATGGTGTTGATGTTACTGTTTGACGTCTGAAAATTATAAATGTGCTAAGATAAATACAATACTCCTTCCATAAATCAGTTATGTTGCTGCTGTTGTTATTTTAATTTCAGCTACTCAGAACAAAAAGTTCCAAGTAGCACGGGCTATGGTGAGCCCGTAGTGGACTTACCTAGCACAGAAGCGGCAAGTAGCACGGGCTATGGTGAGCCCGTAGTGAACTTACCTGGCACAGGAGCGGGGCTGTAACTGTTGAGTTATGTTGCACAATTACTGCCTCTATTGAGGACCCTGCTCTCTCCTTTTCACTCTTATTGCATGGATAGCCTGTCTGATAGATTCTCTCTCAGTACATATAACATAATCCACAATGGTTAGAGATAGATGATTAAATATCTGCACACTATTAAATGTGACCTATACCTGTGAACTTGCATCAAGAACTGTAACAGGTGGCAAATGGCATAGATTTTCAGGATAACTGGAAATCTTACTTTCCTAATGTCCGAGTCATTTGTCTCTTGATAAAATCCTTTATGAACCTGATAGCACCAATAAAAAAATTCTAGGTTTTTACTGATAGTTACTTACTAAATCAGTGAGAATGGCCCAGTGAGGAAAGGATGGACCAAAAACTGGGAACTATTAATTAAAACCCCTTCTTCCTCACCCCACAACATGCGATTTATCAGCCCATTAAAGTCATACGTACTGTAAACACGACTTTTTTAATAAATTAATGAGTTTGTGAAAATGTTTAGGTACAGTATTATTACTGTGCAATTCTCTGTTTTGGGTCACTTTGGTATTTTATTTCACCACATGAAGTTAGATCATTTTTCTATAAAAATAAAATTTAAATATTAAGTCATTGCAGTAAAAAATTGTTTGTTTTTTTAGTTAGATGTTTTGGTAACTGCACTGCAAATGTAAATAAGCAGCTGAACAAATAATAAAAACAATTTTTTATTCCAAAAAAGTCGAGCTACAAATTTTTGCCATAAAATCATAAGACTACATAGAAATGTCGCTTACCTGTATTGTGCTCCCCATCCTTTAACAAAAGAGATCCGTATGGTACACATCCGAGTTAGTTGATACACAGCCTCAAAGCCTTGGCTGACACTCTGAGCTAGCTGATGTGCAAACTCTTGGTTATTGAAGATTTTTAGGTTACAACCTGCAGGAATGAACAAAATTAGATGGGTACAAATGGGTCTACAATGAACTAATTCATGAAATGATCTTCCATCAAAGAACCTTGTAATCTGTGTTCAAAGAAACATTTTAAAAAATTAAGTGAAGTTCAGAAGAAAATCAGGATACTGTAATTACAATACTTTATTCTTAGAATTTACCTAAAATAAACATTTTTTTATAGTCATCTGTCAGAAATTTCCAACACAATTTACTAACTCTTTAACATGATATGCCAAGAAACAATTGCCATTTCATGTTAAGAAAATACTAACCATAAATACCTTAGTTAACCATGCTAAGAAATTTGGGTTTCATGACTGAGAAAATGAGATACTGTTACGTCACCTGATTTGAATTTACCCATAAACTTAAACTGTACCATAAACAATCTTTAAAACACCAATCTGGAGACCAGAATGAATAATTAAATCACAAATAAAATCAAGGTCTCCTTCCCGTTGTCAATAAGGGAACAGGAACAGAACTGTTCCTGGGACGCATCCCTAGAGCGGCGGGGGGGGGCTTGGGGGGAGGGGGGGAAGACGCCATTATTCACACAGTCTGGCCAAAACAACAGGCTTGCACGAGCACAGAAAGGAGCCTCCCGCTGGTCACTGTTGCTGAACAATGCCAGTCTCAAATTTTCAGCACGACTACACTAAACCATTGTTATGTGCTTCAGTTCCGATTAATGTATATACTGTATATTATTTCATATTTGGCCATTAATGTTTATTGTTGACTGGTTATGATGCATGGGAAGCCACCTGGAATAGGTAAGCTTCAATTAACAATATTAATCACCTTTCTTATCATCATGTCTGCCACATGTTGTTATTGACTTTCTACAATGTAACCCTTTGGCAGGTGAATTGTGACAAAAGGAAATATTGGAAGCATCCTAACTGGGTTTCACATGACACGCGATGACGCCATTAAACTCATGGTCAACAAGAAGACTGAGCTTACGTGATCTGGATGGGTCCATTATTGTCAACCATATGGCATTCTACAAAACCAGCTAAGCCTAGATAAAATCATTATTTAACTGTTCATATAAATGTAGAATAACAATAGAATTTACCTATCAATTATTTTTGATTTGGCAAACCTTATAAATAACCCCCCCAGGCCTGTGAAGGGAAGCTACTAGTGGGACAATTATAAATTATACAGTCTACACTCTATAAAGTAATAATTAATGATAAATAAATATCATAAAACTTGCTAGTCAGTTTTCCCCACACCATCAAAACCATAAACATATTGTTAGGTTCTCAAGTTTATATCTTGGTTGATTGTATGCATCTCAACTTCTTAGAACACACCTAAAATACCTCCAACTGGTTTTAATTCTCTCTCCCATCTCTTTATTTACAATAATTCTAATTCTTTAGTGTTACGTTATTTAACGGGTAGCGTTAATTATCCACATGCACCATCTATATCCCTATGCACATCCCTCTATAAACCCTACAAAAAGAAAGGGTTAAGAACAATACACAGGAAACAGTATAAAATATATTCATCAACAGTTCTGTTAAAAACAGTTCTCCACATTTGTTTGAAGTATGTGCAGCCTAATTTATTTTAGCTATGTTGACTAATCACTAAAACATGACGAACAGATAGGGTTGAAGGAGAATCAGTGGATGGGAGAAAGATGGGAAGTAATGTATTTAAGGATGAAGGCATGAGAAAGGGGGAAGGAATAGAAGGGAATGATTGATCAAAGAGTTGGAGGAAGGAAGAATGTAGTTAGGAAGGGGGAGAGGATCAAGGGATGAGGAAGGAGAAAACGATGAAAGGGGGAGACAAAGTTATACACAGAATCATATGAAAACCGTCACTTGTAATAAAAAGTTTATAACTTTAGTATTACAGTAAAGTAATAATTAATATTACCTGGAGGGATCTTCACCACAGTTGCTGGATGCCATCCATAACGTTGATTACAGTTGGGACTCTGCACAAAGATGGAGGAGTCAGAGAGGCACTCTGCAAATACCTCTCCACCAATGTAATAAAGACGCACGCCCTTGCCAATGTGACGTCTCGTTTGCTCTACCACTGGATTTCGATTTACATTAGATAGGAGGCCTAAGCAGAAGCGTTCACTGTTGCTGGGGTCTGTAAGAAAGAGTTTACATTTAAAATGGTAATGATCATTTAAAGAAGAAATTTTCTTTAAATTTCTGATGTTTTGTCTCCTCTGGAAGTTTAAGAGCTAGGCTTTGGAATAATGTTCCTTTGATATTTCAGTTAACGACCAACTCGTTAACAATACAATACTGTAATAAGAATACAAAAATTTAAGTTCCATGACAGCGAAGGCCCACCAAACACACTTGCACAATTTCAAGCTTTGTACTTTCTTTTTTAATAGGTGTGTCAAACTGTTCCAGCAGGTGACCCTGTTAAGGTTATATATCTGGCACAGAATGATAGGACAAAGGAAGTTGCCTCATGGGGGCTTGAACTTCAAGAGGATGCTATAAGCAATGTAAAATACTGAGCATCATGGTAATGCTCTAAGCAATATTAATTATAAAATTCAAGCTCTGCAACCCAAGACCTGAAGCAGTAATGCTTCAACATTTTCCTGAAGATAAGGAAGTTTGAATGGATATAAATAGGGTCCACTCCTAAAGGTTGCACCATTTGAGTGATGGGAACCCTAGAATGTAAATCTGCCATCAGAATACATTTTCCATGTAATTACTGTATATGAAATATTACGGTGGCTGAAAAGCTCTGGAAACTAAAATCCTACACTTCAAAAGACATCATGCATGTTGTGTTGGGAGCTGAACCTACTTAAATGAGAACAATGGGGACAATCCTGACCCGACTATGACAATCCACCAACACCCATTAGTCACCCTGTACAGTTGGGTGAGGCTAGCCTCAAGCATTTGACCTTGGACTGACATGCATAAACCTTCGTTTATAGGTATAGATGCGTGGTGAAAAAGCATCTGTTGTGTGTTCTACACTGTGACTCCTTGAGCTTGGAGCTGTTGCCCATTGTGTCAGTTACATTGGACCTTTTAAAGAAGTGGTCTGGATTAATATAGTCTAATCTCTTCAGTATTTTAAAGGTCTCAAGAACAGCCCTGTCATGTATAATTTACAGAGTTGCTAGTCCTGCAGCTCTCCACTTTGTTATGAGAGTTGACTTGGTTCTGGTGGTGATTATCGTAGCTCTGCACAGAACTTTTTCTAGTAGTTTTTAGTTTTTTTACTGTGAGGTCTCCATGATTGCATACAGTAGTCCAGTTGGGGAACAAATCAAATATTTGTACAAAAGAATAACCACTTTTCTTTTGTACAAAAGAATACCACAGGTAGTATTAGGTGATAGAGCCACATATTATTTTTCATCACTTGCGGTTAAGGTGTAAATTTTCGGGTAAGCAGAGGTATCAACAAGCAATAGCAAAGCCTGAATTTCACTTGGCCTCATGCCATGTTCAGGAATTTCCTTGCAAAATACACTAGGAAACCAAGGAAGAAAAATATGCTGTGTAAATCATGCATTCTTCAAATTTAACATTCTTCATCTAACACAGGATATGCATGCTTCAAGGATTATTCTGTTACAATCCCTACTAGTGCTTGTTCCTTAACTCATTGCTAATGAGGTATTGTATGTAATTTTCCCTTAGTTTACTGATAAGAATCACAGTTGTCATGCTTACCCCAAAATAATGGCAACACTGGCAGCAAAATGGCCATTTTCACAAAGTTTAATGACTCTAAGCTTATCCTTAATTGATTGCATACCTTCCTTCCTCTTATCACCTCCATATTGATTACTATTTCTACCAAATATGCTTTTAGCAAAACATGATCTAAGTCAGTATTAAACAAAAAAGAAAGGAAAGAAATGCTTTCAGTAACAGTTTTAGGAGTCACAATTATTATGTGAAGGAAAACATAGATTTCATGGAAAACGATTACATTTTCACACCATTCTTAAGTATGTAATGAGCAAAACTGACCTGTGAAGCCATCAACAGTGAGTGATGGCTGTGATGCATGGAAAGTCTCACCAACGCGTGTGTTGAGCTCGTAGTAAGAAATTGAACACCAGAAGGCAGGTTCACAATACGTGACTGGCTGGGCATCCAAGGGGGGGCTTGGAGATACAGGGATCATACCTGCAGATAAAAAAATAAGTCAGAACTGCATTGTCAAAATATTTAAATGCACAAGAGTGGATTAATAAATATAAATTCCATATCTACTGCTGTAGACAAACAAGTTACACGCAGAGCAGGAATTTGTATGGAGCTACAGTACTAAGATATAACTGCTGTCAGACAATAACAATGGTATTTAATGCCACAGATCAGCTGTGCTTACTATGGGTGAGAGGTAAAATAATGTGTCAATATTGCATTGTGTAAATATATACCAAATAAATAAGAATTAGGAAGCACTAAAATAAATCTGTTGATCCCTCTTAACCCAACTCACTCATAACTATCCAATCTAGTCTAAAAATTTATTAAACTGTCTTTAAACTTTATTAAGATTAGCTGGCAGCTCATTCCACTCATACACAATTCTATTTGCAAATCAGTACAGTACTTCCCCTCTCCTAAAATGAAATTACTAAAATTTAACCAATTTGAAAATAGAAAATAAATACCTGTACAGTATTTGAAAATAACGAAAATCACTGCCTGTTAGGCAAATTGAGCCTTGTATACTAGGCCAAGTAGTGTGGTCCTCTGTCACCTGGATCATTTTAAACTTGGAAGGGTCTGGGATCAGTATAAGACTGGGAGGCTTGGGATCAGTATAAGACTGGGAGGCTTTGGATCAGTATAAGACTGGGAGGCTTTGGATCAGTATAAGACTGGATGGCTCTGTCTGGATCAGTATAAGAAGACTGGAAGGCTCTGGATCAGTATAAGACTGGAAGGCTCTGGATCAGTATAAGACTGGATGGCTCTGGATCAGCATAAGACTGGATGGCTCTGTCTGGATCAGTATAAGACTGGATGGCTCTGTCTGGATCAGTATAAGAAGACTGGAAGGTTCTGGATCAGTATAAGACTGGATGGCTTTGGATTAATATAAGAATGAATGTCTCTTTTTTATGCAGTTTTAAAGATTCAAATGCCTCTCTTTAACTACAAAGTTAAAACTTTGTAACTTTATGTTACAAAGTTTGCAACATAGTGTAATTACACTTAGGTCATCACAGAAGAGCATGCAAGCTACACATGTGTACACACCCACCTCAAGATAAAATGTGTTGCAAGGTGAACTGAATGAATGTCTCAGAATCTCTTAAGCTGATGATAATTGACTTGGAGTAAAAACCATCATTATATATAATAAGTGTATCATTAACGACTGTACCTCATTCTCCGAGACTGCCTCCAATTATTAATTCACGACAATATTAACACAACAATATAATATTGCAGCATATACACATTTTACTATATATATATATATATATATATATATATATATATATATATATATATATTTATTTATTTATTGCAGGTCCTGGAGTTTCAGTTTGTTCTTGTAATTACCTAAGTGTAGTTACAGGATGAGAGCTATGCTCATGGTGTCCTGTCTTCCCAGTATTTTTGTCGTATAACATTTAAGAGTGTGTACTGACCAATAGGCCTTCTGCAGCTTCCTTTAGTTCTTATGGTTCAAAGACATTGTTTTGCACCTCACACCTCAACTCCTTGTTGATATATATTTTACTTTCCCGAATATTTCTTTCTTTCTTTCTTGCCCGAAACGCATTGCGTAATAGTGGCTTTAGGCATTGTATGTACTAGCTCTATCTATATATCAATCCATTAATGTAACATCACTTGTATGTATGTACCTTACCTGAATAAACATATTTATTTATTTATTTATTTACTTTCGGTAATGTGTTAATTGGTAATGTAATTGGTAATTAATTGGTAATGTGTCACTAGCAAAACTGCCACTTCTCTACCTGTTATACAGGTTCAAATACCTCCAAGTTTTTCACAGATTAAGGAGCAAATCCAGAAGAAAATACACCCAAATATCAAGTCCCCACAGAGCCAAAGTAGCGGATGGAAGATCCACTTCGATATGGTACGAACAAGCCACTGGGTACTACTCTTTCAAGCCTGACAAAAAGATATCCAGAGACATTGCAGTAATCATACACAGACTCAGACTTGATTACAAGTGCTGCTGGGAGGTAATAAACCCAATAGGTTTTGGGTGAGGTGATTGACATTTGCACATGATAGAACATGAACCAATGGGTATAAAAACATAAGAATGGAAGTAACTGCAGAAGGCCTATTGGCCCATATTTCCTATTGATGCTTCTATATTGGTTCGGGTAGTGGGTAGAATATAGTTGTGCATTAATTGGCTGTTGATTGCTGGTGTTGACTTTTTGATGTGTAGTGCCTCGCTTTTTCAGCCATATTCCCCCCCTTTTTTATCTCTATTTTTATTTGTTCTCAACACATTTTATTCTTAATACTCAATTAGTATTAAGCTTTAGTCATTTAAGTTTTTCATGCCCGAAACGCTTTGCGTAATAGTGGCTTTAGGCATTGTATGTACTAGCTCTATCTATAAATCCATCAATTTTTGTAAAAATCTCTTGTATGTATGTACCTTACCTAAATAAACATTTATTTATTTATTTATTTATTTATTTATATACATGCGTTGCTGAGCCACAGCAATGCATGGCCGGGTACTGCTAGTGTGTGTGTTTACTAGTTGTGTTTTGCGGGGGTTGAGCTTTGCTCTTTCGGCCCGCCTCTCAACTGTCAATCAACTGTTTACTAACTACTTTCTACTTTTTTTTTCCACATCACACACACACACACCCCAGGAAGCAGCTTGTGACAGCTGACTAACTCCCAGGTACCTATTTACTGCTAGGTAACAGGGGCACTTAGGGTGAAAGAAACTTTGCCCATTTGTTTCTGCCTCGTGCGGGAATCGAACCCGCGCCACAGAATTACGAGTCCTGCGCGCTATCCACCAGGCTACGAGACCCCTTGATATTCCGCCCCTCCGTCCTCGTACCTCTCCCAAGTACTATATATATATATATATATATATATATATATATATATATATATATATATATATATATATATATATATATATATATATATATATATATATATATATATATATTATAGTGTGTGTGTGTGTGTGTGTCTTGCCAAACCTGTTGTGCAGTGCAATCTTGAAAAATTCAGATGAAGATTCGAACAACTTGTGCATTCATTATCAGGTATAAAACAGACATAAAACGCACACACGCTAAATATACAAGGATACAAGCCTTCCTCATTAAATTAGGAACAACATGTTAGAAAGGCTATAAAACCCATCTCCCTGAGTGAATGAGTGAGGCGTGTGGTGCACCACCTCAACATTGTCTTGTGAATGAGTGCTTCCAGGGATGGAGTAGTGCTTACAACCTTCATGGCCGGGAAGAAGAGCACCAATTATCGGGAGAAAGCGCAGAGCCATTATGACTAGGAGCTGGTAATGACCAGGAGAAACACACCTTGTGTGTCTCGAGCACTTGAGGTATGGTGGGTGCCTCCGCCACACAAAGGTGCCTCTACCCATAACTGTAGTTAAGCTGTCGGAAGGGTGCCCTGCCAGACCCCGTCATATGTCAAGGCTATTTAAATTTAAGCCGATTACGGTCATCTCTCTACCCAACCACTTAAAAGAGTGGTCGGTACAGCTACGATATCGTTCCTTGCAGGTCGGCGTTCGATCCCCGATGGTCCAAGTAGTTGGGCACCATTCCGCCCCTCCGTCCTCGTACCTCTCCCAAGTACTATAGAACCATACTGGCTTGGCACCTGCAGCTGATCATTACCATTATCTTGAGGTTATCTTGAGATGATTTCGGGGCTTTAGTGTCCCCGCGGCCTGGTCCTCGACCAGGCCTCCACCCCCTGGAAGCAGCCCGTGACAGCTGACTAACACCCAGGTACCTATTTTACTGCTAGGTAACAGGGGCATAGGGTGAAAGAAACTCTGCCCATTGTTTCTCGCCGACGCCTGGGATCGAACCCAGGACCACAGGATCACAAGTCCAGCGTGCTGTCCGCTCGGCCGACCGACCGTGCTTGCATGCGTATAAGACATGCGCACAAACTGACCCGCGCACACGATCAAACCAGGAAGATGCAAGAGGAAAAGCGGGTGTGTGTGTGTGGGTCCCTAACTGCCTACCCGAAAACAATTCCAACTCTTGTGATGATAATAAAGTCAAATTTGTCGGCTGTAAAACATAGGAGAAACGAGGCTCTGATACTCTGATTTTCCTCGTTGTGGCACGGCGCTCCCTCCCTCTTCACCCTCACCTCAACGCCACACTAAACACTACGCCTTCACACTAACTCTCCAACACTACACTACGCCTTCACACTAACTCTCCAACACTACGCTACGCCTTCACACTAACTCTCCAACACTACGCTACGCCTTCACACTAACTCTCCAACACTACGCTACGCCTTCACACTAACTCTCCAACACTACACTACGCCTTCACACTAACTCTCCAACACTACACTACGCCTTCACACTAACTCTCCAACACTACACTACGCCTTCACACTAACTCTCCAACACTACGCTACGCCTTCACACTAACTCTCCAACACTACACTACGCCTTCACACTAACTCTCCAACACTACGCTACGCCTTCACACTAACTCTCCAACACTAACTCTCCAACACTACACTACGCCTTCACACTAACTCTCCAACACTACGCTACGCCTTCACACTAACTCTCCAACACTACGTTACGCCTTCACACTAACTCTCCAACACTACACTACGCCTTCACACTAACTCTCCAACACTACACTACGCCTTCACACTAACTCTCCAACACTACACTACGCCTTCACACTAACTCTCCAACACTACACTACGCCTTCACACTAACTCTCCAACACTACACTACGCCTTCACACTAACTCTCCAACACTACACTACGCCTTCACACTAACTCTCCAACACTACACTACGCCTTCACACTAACTCTCCAACACTACACTACGCCTTCACACTAACTCTCCAACACTACGCTACGCCTTCACACTAACTCTCCAACACTACACTACGCCTTCACACTAACTCTCCAACACTACGCTACGCCTTCACACTAACTCTCCAACACAACGCTACGCCTTCACACTAACTCTCCAACACTACGCTACGCCTTCACACTAACTCTCCAACACTACACTACGCCTTCACACTAACTCTCCAACACTACGCTACGCCTTCACACTAACTCTCCAACACTACGCTACGCCTTCACACTAACTCTCCAACACTACGCTACGCCTTCACACTAACTCTCCAACACTACACTACGCCTTCACACTAACTCTCCAACACTACACTACGCCTTCACACTAACTCTCCAACACTACGCTACGCCTTCACACTAACTCTCCAACACTACACTACGCCTTCACACTAACTCTCCAACACTACGCTACGCCTTCACACTAACTCTCCAACACAACGCTACGCCTTCACACTAACTCTCCAACACTACGCTACGCCTTCACACTAACTCTCCAACACTACACTACGCCTTCACACTAACTCTCCAACACTACGCTACGCCTTCACACTAACTCTCCAACACTACGCTACGCCTTCACACTAACTCTCCAACACTACGCTACGCCTTCACACTAACTCTCCAACACTACGCTACGCCTTCACACTAACTCTCCAACACTACGCTACGCCTTCACACTAACTCTCCAACACTACGCTACGCCTTCACACTAACTCTCCAACACTACGCCATCAACTTGGAATATTCCTGTGTTTAAGTAGTCAGCGGTTAGTACCCAAGTTTACCCACGGTAGGAGAATGATTTCCAAGTTTACCCACAGTAAGAGAAAGGTTCCCAAGTTTACCCACAGTAAGAGAAAGGTTCCCAAGTTTACCCACAGTAAGAGAAAGGTTCCCAAGTTTACCCACAGTAAGAGAAAGGTTCCCAAGTTTACCCACAGTAAGAGAAAGGTTCCCAAGTTTACCCACAGTAAGAGAAAGGTTCCCAAGTTTACCCACAGTAAGAGAAAGGTTCCCAAGTTTACCCACAGTAAGAGAAAGGTTCCCAAGTTTACCCACAGTAAGAGAAAGGTTCCCAAGTTTACCCACAGTAAGAGAAAGGTTCCCAAGTTTACCCACAGTAAGAGAAAGGTTCCCAAGTTTACCCACAGTAAGAGAAAGGTTCCCAAGTTTACCCACAGTAAGAGAAAGGTTCCCAAGTTTACCCACAGTAAGAGAAAGGTTCCCAAGTTTACCCACAGTAAGAGAAAGGTTCCCAAGTTTACCCACAGTAAGAGAAAGGTTCCCAAGTTTACCCACAATAAGAGAATGGTTCCCAAGTTTACCCACAGTAAGAGAAAGGTTCCCAAGTTTACCCACAATAAGAGAATGGTTCCCAAGTTTACCCACAGTAAGAGAAAGGTTCCCAAGTTTACCCACAGTAAGAGAAAGGTTCCCAAGTTTACCCACAGTAAGAGAAAGGTTCCCAAGTTTACCCACAATAAGAGAATGGTTCCCAAGTTTACCCACAGTAAGAGAATGGTTCCCAAGTTTACCCACAATAAGAGAATGGTTCCCTAGACAACAGGGGAAACCATGGCTTGGCTGTCATGGAAAATTATAGCTGTTGTGATGGGGCAGGAGTGAGAGGTTACTTCCTGGAGCCGCAGAGCAGGTAGGCTACTGTGGGTTGACTGGTAGGAGGAGTAGGAGGTGCACATTCCACCAGCTGCCTCGCCGTACTGCCAACCGGTCTTAGGAGGTGAAGAGAATGATACCCCGTCTCCGTCAAGCCTAATGCAGGCAACAGTTACCATAATCTTCCACTAGTCTTACCGATATATATTTAAAACAAATGCCAGAACGGATTCATGCACTCCCATGCTCAATGTTTCCACCTGGCTGTGATCAAATTTGAAGATTCGTCAAACATTTAACTACAGATTCGTCAAACATTTAACTACAGATTCGTCAAACATTTAACTACAGATTCGTCAAACATTTAACTACAGATTCGTCAAACATTTAACTACAGATTCGTCAAACATTTAACTACAGATTCGTCAAACATTTAACTACAGATTCGTCAAACATTTAACTACCAAATTAAACAATGCTTTGTGTTTTACTTAATATATTAAGGAGGCCTGGTCGACGACCGGGCCGCGGGGACACTAAGCCCCGGAAGCACCTCAAGGTAACCTTAAGGTTGGTCAATAACTATTTCACACTGGACTTGCTAAACAAATCCATGTATACAAATCAAAGGTTTATTCATAAATGGTTGACATTTAAAACTGAATGAGTTTATATAAAATTATATTACAACATTTACACGAGATAAAGCCACAATAACACAGCGTAGATATTACCATAATGTAAACACTTAGGCAACAAGTGTAGTAAGGTTAGTACAGTTCTGTTAGCACAGTAAGGTAAGGTACAGTTAGTACGATAAGGATAAGCGAGGTATACCCAGCCACAATGGCAGTAGAGTACCTGAGGCAGACTGTTACAGGTATACCCAGCCACAATGACAGTAGAGTACCTGAGGCAGACTGTTACAGGTATACCCAGCCACAATGGCAGTAGAGTACCTGAGGCAGACTGTTACAGGTATACCCAGCCACAATGGCAGTAGAGTACCTGAGGCAGACTGTTACAGGTATACCCAGCCACAATGGCAGTAGAGTACCCGAGGCAGACTGTTACAGGTATACCCAGCCACAATGGCAGTAGAGTACCTGAGGCAGACTGTTATAGGTATACCCAGCCACAATGACAGTAGAGTACCTGAGGCAGACTGTTACAGGTATACCCAGCCACAATGGCAGTAGAGTACCTGAGGCAGACTGTTACAGGTATACCCAGCCACAATGGCAGTAGAGTACCTGAGGCAGACTGTTACAGGTATACCCAGCCACAATGGCAGTAGAGTACCTGAGGCAGACTGTTACAGGTATACCCAGCCACAATGACAGTAGAGTACTTGAGGCAGACTGTTACAGGTATACCCAGCCACAATGGCAGTAGAGTACCTGAGGCAGACTGTTACAGGTATACCCAGCCACAATGGCAGTAGAGTACCTGAGGCAGACTGTTACAGGTATACCCAGCCACAATGGCAGTAGAGTACCTGAGGCAGACTGTTACAGGTATACCCAGCCGCAATGGCAGTAGAGTACCTGAGGCAGACTGTTACAGGTATACCCAGCCACAATGGCAGTAGAGTACCTGAGGCAGACTGTTACAGGTATACCCAGCCACAATGGCAGTAGAGTACCTGAGGCAGATTGTTACAGGTATACCCAGCCGCAATGGCAGTAGAGTACCTGAGGCAGACTGTTACAGGTATACCCAGCCACAATGGCAGTAGAGTACCTGAGGCAGACAGTTACAGGTGTTACAAAGGAGCCCGTCTTGGGTGTGGATGAATAACCAGTTTGAAGGCTCGCGGCTGACGCAAATATCCCCCGCAGCGCATGCAAAACTTGTCAAGTTCCTGCGACGCTTAGAAACGTAAACAGGCTCACTTTCCCATCAATGTGAAGCGTTGCATCATCTGTCTGGCAGCGTGGCTCACCGGCCTAGTACACCACACTGCCAAACACCTGACAAATACTGTAGTACTGGCCTGGTCGAGGACCGGGCCGCGGGGACGCTAAAGTCCCGAAATCATATCTTGAAGATAACCTCTAGTTACTACGAGACGGCTAAGAAGGAAGTGAACGATATATAACGAAGCTGACGATAAACAACGAATCTGGAGACAGATACCGAAGCTATGAAAATAGGAGAAAAAAAACTCAAATGACAATGAAAAAAGACGGAGAATAGAACACATGATCACACCATACAAGATACAGAAGGCAATAGTCAAGGAGTATCACATAGTCAGACATTAAATAGAGTTCCATTAAAAACGGAGTAGAGAGGCTTTACAACACAAGACAAAACGGATTAGAACTCTGGTAAAGGCGACAACGCTAAAGGAAGATGCACACTTAAGATATGAGACAACCAGTGAAAACTTTAGCCCATCATTTAAAAGGATATGATTGTAGGTTAAAAGGAGAAGCAGAAGAGTATGGAAGAAATACAGGGGACACTGTCCTAAAAAGAACCAAAACATATTTTTATTTATTTATTTATTTATTTATTTATTTATATATATATATATATATATATATATATATATATATATATATATATATATATATATATATACAAGAGTTCTTACATTTCTTTACAGACACTAGCACGCATAGCGTTTCGGACAAGTCCTTAATCCTATAGTCCCTGGAATACGACCCCGCCAAATCGTTTTTACAACCAAGTACCCATTTTACTGTTGAGTTAAACAGAGGCTACAGTTAAGGATTTGCGCCCAGTAAATCCTCCCAGGCCAGGATACGAACCCAGGACAAAGCGCTCGCGGAACGCCAGGCGAGTGTCTTAACCACTACACCACGGGGACTGCTTCAAACGAACATACATCAAACTATTTCCCCCATGTGTATATTATGAGATCTTGCTGTCTCGTCTCCGTTCCCAGGTTACAAAGTTTGGCCGTTTTCTGAAGGAGCATTTAGCGTGTCTCTCACTATGTTGGCAGTGTCCATACCCTGGTGACCTTTCCTCGTCCCACCTGTACCAGGACCGGCCCATGTACTAGGAGCCAGACATGCTCCACTCATGTCCTGGTACAGGTGAGTCCACTCACCTGGTACAGGTGACTACCTGTACCAGGAACCAGGTAGCCACCACTGCCTGACCGGCACCTCATCACGACTCACTACTGAGGGAGCCCACCAGAGCACTCTCAAACACACGGTATTGCCCAACAATGCAGAATCCCGCACCAGACCATCATAAAAAGTGATCCAAGGAGTAATTATTCTGTTTGGTCCTCTCAGCTTGTAAGGTGGAGAGTGGCGAGGGGGAGAGGAGATGGGAACGTGGGGGGTTTGTTTTTTTGGTAGGAAGGAGAACAGGGGGGAATGGGTAGGGGGGGGGGGAGGAAGTAAGAAGAATGGTGGGCTACCGGGATACATTCCTGACCTAAGTAATGAGAGTGGGGGGGCATGTTGAGGCATGAGTGGTGTGGGGTATGGGGGGGTTCACAGGTGTTATCCCCCACAGGAGCGCTTCTAATGGTTATGGCTGGGTTAATGGTGGCGCTGAGGGCAGTTACACGCGGCCTTAACTACTCGCTCGCACCCACCATTACCTACCTATAATATTGGACTATACTGCACTGCCCACACACTCCTTGCCCACACTCTCCACTCATCCTCTGATAAACTGCTTCCCTTAAACCCTCGATATACGCTCAGGTTAGCCCACGCGATATATGGGCGACACTCACGCGATATACTACCAGGCTACCTCACGGGTATACTACCAGGCTACCTCACGGGTATACTACCAGGCTACCTCACGGGTATACTGCCACAGAGCTTGGGGATAACCCGGAGAGAGGACAAAAACCTGGAGAATATATGGAGCGCCTCCCCACACACCTATTAAACTTATTCTCTTATCTCTTTTTTTTTTTGACTGTTGAGCGGGAAACTAATATTAGCGGAGGAGGACAGTGTTATTACACTTGCCCCTTCCCCAGCACCCCCTTCCTCTCTCTCCTGCCCCTTCCCCAGCACCCCCTTCCTCTCTCCCCTGCCCCTTCCCCCAGCACCCCCTTCCTCTCTCCCCTGCCCCTTCCCCCAGCACCCCCTTCCTCTCTCCCCTGCCCCTCCCCCCAGCACCCCCTTCCTCTCTCCCCTGCCCCTTCCCCCAGCACCCCCTTCCTCTCTCCCCTGCCCCTTCCCCCAGCACCCCCTTCCTCTCTCCCCTGCCCCTCCCCTAACCTATTCCCACCTCCCTTCCCGGCTCACTACGACGGCCGCTTGACTCTCGGCTTATTTATACTCAACTAATGGGAGTAATTTTCATGTTGTCCCCGGTGATGTTAGAGGATTATCTGCTCCTCCCGGCTCTCCCACACCACACACACACACACACACACACCACACACACACACACACACACACACACCCACACACACACCCACACACACACACACACACACACACACACACACACACACACACACACACACACACACACACACAGAGTAAGCTTGGTTCTGATAACTCTAGTTTAGCCAGTATGGTAGTGATTTGTATTAGTTGTTACGGAATAAGGTAGGAGTGTGCTAATGACACGTCTACGGGCTGCACTCATGTATACACATTTATGGGTAATGCCTTTGATTTGGTTTGGTATGTAATATCATGGAAGGGAAATCATGCCTAACGTGTCTGCTGGCGGACCAAGCAAGCATAAGAAATATTGCCGGAACAACCGTGGACATCTTCAAGAGGAAACTAGATTTATTCCTCCAAGGAGTGCCGGACCAACCGGGCTGTGGTGGGTATGTGGGCCTGCGGGCCGCTCCAAGCAACAGCCTGGTGGACCAAACTCTCACAAGTCAAGCCTGGCCTCGGGCCGGGCTTGGGGAGTAGAAGCCCTGGAAACACAAACCGTAACTGACCCTATTTTCCGCTTGTTACAACTTGTAATAAAGTTGTTACATCTTGGCTTAACGTGTTTTTGACGTATTAGAACGTTGTTACAACTTGTTATATTGGTTCTTATAACTTGTTAGGTGTTAAATCTTGTTCGAACGTTGTAGCAACGTCGTAGTTTCGCTGTGTGTTTGGCGGGAGAACTCCCAGAACCCCATCAACCAGGTATCAACCAGGTAAGTGAGGCAAACACGACGGGAGAGAAGGCTGGCCAGACTCTGTATGACACAGTACCCCACAAACACTACTAAACAAATGAGAAAGGCAGGAGAAAGTAAGTAGAAGAGCAGGGACTGAGATAAGAGAGTACCTAACAGACAGGGGCCAGATTCACGAAGCAGTTGTGAACGTACTTACGAACGTGTACATCTTTCCTCAATCTTTGACGGCTTTGGTTACATTTATTAAACAGTTTACAAGCATGAAAACTTCCCAATTAGCTGTTGTTATTGTTATAAACAGCCTCCTGTGCTTTGGTGCTCATTAACTGTTTAATAATTGTAAACAAAGCTGCCAAAGATTGAGAAAAGATGGACAAATTCGTAAGTGATTGCGTAACTGCTTCGTGAATCTGGCCCCAGGAGTGAGAGTGTGAGGGGGCCACAAGTGTGACAGCGGTAGGATAACAAGCGGAGTAAACAACGATCGCTGCTATCGTCCATACCGCTGCTATCGTCCATGCTATCATTCATCAGTATTAATGACCTAACCAGAGGAGTGGCGTCCTGTATGTGCATTACACTGAGACAGATTACGACCCAAAGATTCCTTCCCTTCAGACGGACTCTGACAAGCTGCAGAGTTGGTGCGACGTTACGGCTAATTAAGGTGAGCCAAACGTGAAGAGGAGACCAAAAGAGCGGCACACACTCGAGGGAAACTATCTCCCTGTAACGACTAGAGGAGACGCGAGAGGCTCATATAAACAGCATAAGAACACAACAAATCCACACGGGCCGTTATCTTGAGGTTATCTTGAGATGATTTCGGGGCTTTTTAGTGTCCCCGCGGCCCGGTCCTCGACCAGGCCTCCACCCCCAGGAAGCAGCCCGTGACAGCTGACTAACACCCAGGTACCTATTTTACTGCTAGGTAACAGGGGCATAGGGTGAAAGAAACTCTGCCCATTGTTTCTCGCCGGCGCCTGGGATCGAACCCAGGACCACAGGATCACAAGTCCCGCGTGCTGTCCGCTCGGCCGACCGACTCCCCTTTACCGAGAGTTTGACTTTACCGTGTCGAGAGTTCGAACCTACCAGCTGTTGAGGGTTGTATCCTGCGATGGTCAGTAGTTGACCTAGTTACCCCATGTACTTTTGCCTATAACAACCCATGTTCATGCCCCTACAACCCACTTCCCTCCCCCACACCCGTTTATATTCTTGCGATAATGCACGCTATTCTCCCCCCATCACACTATGCCCTTCTCCTGCAGCACACCTGGAACTTACACTCTCCTCCGCCTTACACAGTGCTGCTCTCTCCTCCCCCACATGCCACCCCCTGACACCTCCACCTGTGAGCCAGACAATAGGTGGCATACTGCCGCTCCCACACACTGACCTGCCGCAACCATTATTAATCATCCCGTGTGGCGGGAGGCACTGGGCAGACCGCATCCTCCCCCCACACGGGAAGTGACTGCAGGGGCACACACACAGAGGGGAAAGGAGGGGGAGGATGAAGGGAGGGGAAAGGAGGGGGAGGATGAAGGGAGGGAGGGGAAAGGAGGGGGAGGATGAAGGGAGGGAGGGGAAAGGAGGGGGAGGATGAAGGGAGGGCGGGGAAAGGAGGGGGAGGATGAAGGGAGGGAGGGGAGAGGCAGGGGGACGTAAGAGGACAGTGATCTAGCCTTTGGGTTTAGTTTACAATATTGCCATATTTACAATATGAGCCGGTCGGCCGAGCGGACAGCACGCTGGACTTGTGATCCTGTGGTCCTGGGTTCGATCCCAGGCGCCGGCGAGAAACAATGGACAGAGTTTCTTTCACCCTATGCCCCTGTTACCTAGCGGTAAAATAGGTACCTGGGTGTTAGTCAGCTGTCACGGGCTGCTTACTGGGGGTCGAGGACCGGGCCGCGGGGACACTAAAAAGCCCCGAAATCATCTCAAGATTGCCTCAACTCAGCAACAGGACCGCTCCTGTGCCAGGTAAGTCCACTACGGGCTCACTATAGCCGGTGCTACTTTGAACTTGTTCCGAGTAGCAGAATCTATAACAACAACATGAGCAACAGGTCGAGTGGAGTTACAGCATCACAGGAATGGTACATTATTAGTCTGTTCATTATCCTTAGGTCACAGGATAGGCACCACAAGCCACACAATTTAAACTGTTGCTAAATCTACCTGGTGGGAATATCGTTGCTCACATAATCTCATCATTCCACGCAAACAAGCTTCAGCTCATGCCCAAGCACTTAGAGTGGACGGTAGAGCGACGGTCTCGCTTCATGCAGGTCGGCGTTCAATCCCCGAACGTCCAAGTGGTTGGACATCAATCTTTTTTCCCCCGTCCCATCCCTAACCCTTATCCTGATCCCTTTCCCAGTGCTATATAGTTGTAGTGGCTTGGCGCTTTCCCCCTGATAGTTCCCTTCCCTTCCCTTCCCCCCCCCTGATAATTCCCTTCCCTTTGCGCCGCCGTCACCATGAAGACAGTAGAACAGGAACGACAGTAATCGCAACTGTAATACAGAACAATCAAGGCAAGACACCTTGAAGACGGGAGTAATTACGGACGGGACCTTACTCTTCACTACTGTTTCAATACTTAATACTTCAATATTCAATACTCTTCAATACTTAATACTTCAATACTTGGGGAGTAGAAGAACTCCCAGAACCCCTCTACCAGGTATCTACCAGGTATCTACTGCCGTCACAACAGCAGGAGAACCTGAACCAGGCACTACCTCGGCCACTAGTGATGTATAGGGTAGAATACTGTTCTACCTTAGCGACGCCATTCACTACTGGAGAACCTCCTGACTTGGAGGACACAAGAACAAATCCACAAGGGCCGTGACGAGGATTCGAACCTACGTCCGAGAGGATCCCAGAGGCTGCCTTAATCGACTGAGCTACGACATGGTTATCTTGAGATGATTTCGGGGCTTTTTAGTGTCCCTGCGGCCCGGTCCTCGACCAGGCCTCCACCCCCAGGAAGCAGCCCGTGACAGCTGACTTAACACCCAGGTACCTATTTTACTGCTAGGTAACAGGGGCATAGGGTGAAAGAAACTCTGCCCATTGTTTCTCTCCGGCGCCTGGGATCGAACCCAGGACCACAGGATCACAAGCCCAGCGTGCTGTCCGCTCGGCCGACCGGCTCCCTCCCGGCTTCTATGGTATAAGAAACCTCCTTATAACCTTTACTGAATGAATCCATCCAATCGAAAATTTAAATTGGCGGCACCGTCTGAGATCCTTCAGTATGCCCTCCTTGGAGCGCGGGGAAAGGGGCGCATCATAGGTCACTTGCGGAAAATGTCTAAGAGACTCGATCCAAATTTGCACAAGACTTCAAAGCTCTTCCTAACCATCAGCAGCGTAAATATCTTCAAAAGGGGGTACCTGATCAAGTGGGTTGTGTTGCATACGCTAAACTGCATGCTGCAGGTGCATCTAACAGCCTTATTGACCAGAGCGTCAACTAGGAAGCCCAGTCAGGGACCGGGCTGTGGGGGATAATGATCCACGAAACCACATCAAGTTCATCTTATTCTTCTTATTCTATTAAGAAGTAATTACAATAAGAAGGCGCCAAGCCACAACAATGAAAGAAGACTTGAGATGACAATATCCTTCAGTGTAGTCGACTGTCTTCCTCAACCTCTCACAGTCACCTCGGCGCTCTTAGTCAAGATGTTTAATTCAGGTGCTACAGGTGTATCTCACCAAGTTAACACCTTGACAGGTGCTACAGGTGTATCTCACCAAGTTAACACCTTGACAGGTGCTACAGGTGTGTCTCACCAAGTTAAACACTCCTTGACAGGTGCTACAGGTGTGTCTCACCAAGTTAAACACTCCTTGACAGGTGCTACAGGTGTGTCTCACCAAGTTAAACACTCCTTGACAGGTGCTACAGGTGTGTCTCACCAAGTTAACACCTTGACAGGTGCTAGAGGTGTGTCTCACCAAGTTAAGACCTTGACAGGTGCTACAGGTGTGTCTCACCAAGTTAACAGCTTGACAGGTGTGTCTCACCGACCCCTTCACCACTCACTCAGTGCTACAACTCAGATGAAGACACTGGCCTTGGTAAAGCTCAGTGGCTCACACACATCTACACAAGATTCCAACATTTGCTACCTACTTCACGAGGAAATGTTGTTGGTGTGGCCAGTTTACCTGCCCCTCGAGTCATTAACCACAATCACAGTGATGCTTCACTTTCTTCTTCCTCTCGCGGCTGCTGATCTTAACGAATTATGCCTCGCCACTTCAAGTGTGGTCTCACACAGCTCCCCCGAGGGACTTCTCTCACATGGTTTATTTACCAATAAAGTTTTTGAATCTGATTACATTTGAATATTGTTCAAATCTCGCCTCATGGCGCTGACCAACTCAGGGACATATACGATTTACTTCGTGGTATTTTACATACATTTCTTGAATTATACCCCATTTGTCCGACCCAATACCCAATTTGGGAGTGGGGATAAGAGGGAGAGGCTGCGCCTCTTGCCTCTATTCCCCTGTACACCGGGCCAGAGTCACCACTAGAGCCGCCTCAGTAGTCGAGTCTCCCGCTCCCATATTGACCAGACGTTGTCCTCAACTTGCTCAAGTTCACTCTGGACGTGTGCCCACGGCCGGGGTGGGAAGGTGGGGGTGGGGGGGTGGGCCGGTTGAGGGGGAGCCGGTTGAGGGGGGGGGGGGGCCGGTTGAGGGGGTCGGGTGAGGGGGGGCCCCGTGAGGGGGTCCGGTTAAAGGAGCCGATTGAGGGGGGCCCGATTGAGGGAAGGGGGCCAGTTGAGGAAAGGGGGCCGGTTGAGGAAAGGGAGCCGGTTGAGGAAAGGGGGCCGGTTGAGGAAAGGGAGCCGGTTGAGGAAAGGGGGCCGGTTGAGGAAAGGGAGCCGGTTGAGGAAAGGGGGCCGGTTGAGGAAAGGGGGCCGGTTGAGGAAAGGGAGCCGGTTGAGGAAAGGGGGCCGGTTGAGGAAAGGGGGCCGGTTGAGGAAAGGGGGCCGATTGAGGAAAGGGGGGCCGATTGAGGAAAGGGGGGCCGATTGAGGGAAGGGGGCCGATTGAGGGAAGGGGGCCGATTGAGAGAAGGGGGCCGGTTGAGGAAAGGGGGGCCGGTTGAGGAAAGGGGGGCCGGTTGAGGAAAGGGGGGCCGGTTGAGGAAAGGGGTGCCGATTGAGGGAAGGGGGGCCGATTGAGGGAAGGGGGGCCGATTGAGGGAAGGGGGGCCGATTGAGGGAAGGGGGCCGATTGAGGGTAAGGGGGCCGATTGAGGGAAGGAGGCCGATTGAGGGAAGGAGGCCGATTGAGGGAAGGAGGACGATTGAGGGAAGGAGGCCGATTGAGGGGGGCCCGATTGAGGGAAGGGGGCTGATTGAGGGAAGGGGGCCGATTGAGGGAAGGAGGCCGATTGAGGGAAGGGGGCCGATTGAGGGAAGGGGGCCGATTGAGGGAAGGGGGCCGGTTGAAGGGGCCGATTGAGGGGCGCGAACAGCTTGGGCAGGGTACGGAGCAGCCGGCTGTGATGCTCTTAACTGTGTGTGAACACCAACCATTATACTAACGGTATGCCACAGTAGGTACGGGTACTGGCGGCCCATGCACAGGGGCGGGGTGGCAGGAGACAGGGAAGCGGGTGAGACCAGACAGACACAGACAGACACAGACAGACCACAAACTACCACAGGAGACGTGTGAGGGGGGTAGGGGGCGCGCATGCGTCTAGGGGGGAGGATAATGCACAAACACTGCAAGGATCAACGCCACCAACACTCAGATGGAAGCCTAACTGCCTCCAAGCAATGTTGTCCTCCAAAGGTGCAAGCGGAGGCTCTTGTAGGCAAGCACAGGTGAGGACGGGCTTTTCTGGAAGATGGTTGGTGATTCAGCTTAAGAAGCCTTATTTGTTAACAAGCTTGCCATGTTAAGCAGCAGACATTTACTGGTGACCGGTTTCTTTAGTTTTTTTATTCAGGTAACCGGCTTGAGGCTAGTGTTCCCTGGTTATAGCGTGGCAAGTAAGGCTATTAGTGTTAGCAGCCCGCAGGCATTCCCCTTCATAACCAGCTTGACCAGGTACTTCCTCCAGGAATTTATCAACTTTCCTCATAAAAAGAAGAACCCGCGGTTCCAAGAATATTTACATTGGGTAGAGGTACGAACCGCCGGGCAGGTCAGTCGCACACACACTCTTCCTTGGCGCTATTCTTCGTCCACACTATTCTTGTCCCCCGGGTCAGGACTTGAGTTACCAGGCTAACGTTATAACGAGGTCGGGGTTGTTACATGGGTACCGTTGTTACTAAGTTTCGTCCACTTGGTATGTTACGAGCGAGGTGAGGCCATGCAATATTTCGGACTCCTGCTAGAAGTGTCATGAAGTCTTGCCCGCGCTCTCTGACACACATGACACATCTCACATGTTGTCATGTGGTCTTGCCCGCGCTCTCTGACACACATGACACATCTCACATGTTGTCATGTGGTCTTGCCCGCGCTCTATGACACACATGACACATCTCACATGTTGTCATGTGGTCTTGCCCGCGCTCTCTGACACACATGACACATCTCACATGTTGTCATGTGGTCTTGCCCGCGCTCTCTGACACACATGACACATCTCACATGTTGTCATGTGTTCTTGCCCGCGCTCTCTGACACACATGACACATCTCACATGTTGTCATGTGGTCTTGCCCGCGCTCTCTGACACACATGACACATCTCACATGTTGTCATGTGTTCTTGCCCGCGCTCTATGACACACATGACACCTCGAAACCACTTCTTGTATGCCTACCTTATTTATAAGAGTCCTATCAAATGTGTAAAGATCATTCTGCAGCCTAAACTTGTATGTGTACACCGCAGATTTGGTTATAAGTATAGTGTGGGTTACCACGATCTAGTGCAGGGTGGTGAGTAGTGTCGGTGGAAGGTATGGACCACCTGTGGACCCACACCTGGGGGTCAAGAAGGTATGGACCACCTGTGGGCCACACCTGGGGGTTAAGAAGGTATGGACCAGCTGTGGACCCACACCTGGGGGTCAAGAAGATATGCACCACCTGTGCACCACACCTGGGGTCAAGAAGACATGCACTACCTGTGGACCCACACCTGGGGTCAAGAAGATATGCGCCACCTGTGGACCCACCTGGGGGTCAAGAAGATATGGACCACCTGTGGGCCACACCTGGGGGTCAAGAAGATATGGACCACCTGTGGGCCACACCTGGGGGTCAAGAAGGTATGGACCACCTGTGGACCACACCTGGGGGTCAAGAAGATATGGACCACCTGTGGGCCACACCTGGGGGTCAAGAAGGTATGGACCACCTGTGGGCCACACCTGGGGTCAAGAAGACATGCACCACCTGTGGACCCACACCTGGGGGTCAAGAAGGTATGGACCACCTGTGGACCACACCTGGGGGTCAAGAAGGTATGAACCACCTGTGGACCACACCTGGGGGTCAAGAAGATATGAACCACCTGTGGACCACACCTGGGGTCAAGAAGACATGCACCACCTGTGGACCCACACCTGGGGGTCAAGAAGGAATGGACCACCTGTGGGCCACACCTGGGGTCAAGAAGGTATGAACCACCTGTGGACCCACACCTGGGGGTCAAGAAGGAATGGACCACCTGTGGACCACACCTGGGGGTCAAGAAGGTATGAACCACCTGTGCACCACACCTGGGGTCAAGAAGATATGCACCACCTGTGGACCCACACCTGGGGGTCAAGAAGGTATGGACCACCTGTGGGCCACACCTGGGGTCAAGAAGACATGCACCACCTGTGGACCCACACCTGGGGGTCAAGAAGGTATGGACCACCTGTGGACCACACCTGGGGGTCAAGAAGATATGGACCACCTGTGGACCACACCTGGGGGTCAAGAAGATATGGACCACCTGTGGACCACACCTGGGGGTCACCAAGTATAACCGGTCATAAGACTAATTCAGCACCTTCACGTCTTGTGGCCACCATTCTTCCAGTTCACAAGCCGGAGGTAATAGGCAGGACACAGGGACCCATTCAAGGGTGAACACCTGCCTGGCTCTTCCTACGTAACAGGAGCCTCCGCCACACTTCTACAAGCAACAAATTATAGTAATTTTAGTTGCGAATTCACTGACGGTTCGTCCTCTCACAGAGACTTGCAGCTGGGCGGTATATATATATATATATATATATATATATATATATATATATATATATATATATATATATCTAGTGGATCAATGCTCCTGTATGTTATCAATGTTCCTGTGACTGATCAAAATCTGTTGTACGTGTTACACTTCGAAATTCAATATGTCGGAGATAAATGCTACACAAAGCTACAAGAAAGGTGTGGTTAAGAGTGGAATATGGTGCGAGTTATGATAGGTGAGCTGGCCGCCTTGCTGACACCCTTGTGTGTGTGTGTGTGTGTGTGTGTGTGTGTGTGTGTGTGTGTGTGTGTGTGTGTGTGTGTGTGTGTGTGTGTGTGTGTGTGTGTGTGTGTGTGTGTGTTTACTAGTTGTGTTTTTGCGGGGGTTGAGCTTTGCTCTTTCGGCCCGCCTCTCAACTGTCAATCAACTGTTTACTAACTAATTTTATTTTTATTTTTATTTTTTTCCCCACACCACACACACACACACACCCCAGGAAGCAGCCCGTGACAGCTGACTAACTCCCAGGTACCTATTTACTGCTAGGTAACAGGGGCACTTAGGGTGAAAGAAACTTTGCCCATTTGTTTCTGCCTCGTGCGGGAATCGAACCCGCGCCACAGAATTACGAGTCCTGCGCGCTATCCACCAGGCTTCGAGACACCCCTACACCCTCGAGACACACCCTCTGTGTGTGTGTGTGTGTGTGTGCGTGTGTGTGTGTGTGTGTGTGTGTGTGTGTGTGTGTGTGTGTGTGTGTGTGTGTGTGTGTGTGTGTGTGTGTGTGTGTATTCACCTATTTGTGCTTGCGGGGGGTTGAGCTCTGATCTTTCGGCCCACCTCTCAACTGTCAATCAACCGTAACTAACTACTAACTATTTTTTTTCTCCCACACACACACATCCAGGAAGCAGCTCCGTAACAGCTGTCTAACTCCCAGGTACCTATTTACTGCTAGGTAACAGGGGCGTCAGGGTGAAAGAAACTATGCCCATTTGTTTCTGCCTGGTCCGGGAATCGAACCTTATGCTTCATTGGCAGAGTAGGGGATATGGGTATTGAGGTGTGGGGAAAGGGGGGGGGAGGGGGGAAGGATTTTAAATTTCCTTTAAAATCTTGTATGTCGTTATCACGTCTCTTAATCTCACGATTTTCCGGATGGTAAGGTCTAGTTCACTCAAGTCTATCCTCGTAGATCAAATCCTTTCAGTTCAGGCACGAGAATTGTTATATATCTTTGGACTTTTCTTTTTTTCTGAATTTTCGTTTTTCAGGCGAGTGTGGTATGGTGGTGATGCACATACAGGTCTGTCTCCCTTGTGATGTGTATAGTGCCAGCACGTCTCTCACTGTGGCCCTCTGTATACTTCCCGAGAGGTACTCCCTCACCCACCTTAATGTTCGCCTCATACACCAGCCTGCTGCTCTACCCTGCGTCTCTCTAGCCTGCTGATCTAGCCTGCTGCTGTTCTAGCCTGCGTCTCTCTAGCCTGCTGATCTAGCCTGCTGCTGTTCTAGCCTGCGTCTCTCTAGTCTGCTGCTCTTGCCTACCCCACTCCAGCCTGCTCCTCTAGCCTGCGTCTCTCTAGACTGCTGCTGTAGCCTGCGTCACTCCAGCCTGCTCCTCTAGCCTGCGTCTCTCTAGACTGCTGCTGTAGCCTGCGTCACTCCAGCCTGCTCCTCTAGCCTGCGTCTCTCTAGACTGCTGCTGTAGCCTGCGTCACTCCAGCCTGCTCCTCTAGCCTGCGTCTCTCTAGACTGCTGCTGTAGCCTGCGTCACTCCAGCCTGCTCCTCTAGCCTGCGTCTCTCTAGACTGCTGCTGTAGCCTGCGTCACTCCAGCCTGCTCCTCTAGCCTGCGTCTCTCTAGACTGCTGCTGTAGCCTGCGTCACTCCAGCCTGCTCCTCTAGCCTGCGTCACTCCAGCCAGCTCTTCTAGCATGCGTCTCTCTAGTACGGCACCGTATTGAATGCGTTCTCACCATGGAGGAACATGCAGTCGGCGGCACATTCGTCACTCTCCTGCTTGATGTCTCCTGCAGCGGTGGTTGACACGCGCCACTCCGACTACTGAAGGGTAAATTACCCACGGCATCAATGCAGACGAGGAGTCACAATAACGGGGCTGAAATATGTTGACCAAACCACACACTAGAAACAATCAAGTCGACAATCGACTTGAGAATGGTCCAGGACGGACCGAAACGTCGTCGTCCCTTCACCTTCTAGTGTGTGGTCTGGTCAAATCACACACTAGAAAGTAAAGGGACGACCACGTTTCGGCTCCGTCTTGAACCATTCTCATGTCGATTGTGGACCATTCTCACAATCCTAGTGTATGATATACAAAATTAGGCTTAAGACAACGTATATTAGGCCTAGGACAGGTTTGGATATGTTAATTATTCCCATTTCTGCCACCTGGAGTAATCATACAGTGTGGGAACGTGAACTTTGACGAGTACAACAGCTCACTTTTGTACGTTCAACAGTTGCTATAGGTACTATCATTTGTGTACGAACCAGTGTATATTCCCCCCCCCCCCCCCGTGAAGGAGGCGTGACACCTATTACATCAACGTGATATCCCATTATCTTAGCACCTTGACTAATTTCAACAATAAATTATCCCATTACGGGCAAGTCAGTCCACTAAAGGCCAGTGACCCCCATTACACGCACACTACCCCATTAGAGGCCATTGCGTGCGAATCCCCACCTGTGAAGGGGAGAGGCGTGAGCAGGAAGGACTGTGTAATGCAAGATAAGACCCTCCCCTCCCCCCCCAAGATGAGATCTGGTGCACTCTGGCTGTTGCAGGAGGCAATTTGCACCCCGCCGCCGCCGCTGCACCCATCCATCACCCGCCGACACGACCACGCCAAAATTCTCACTAAAAAAAAAAAAAAAAAATGTACCTTTGTTAGTACTACGGCGAAAATGTACCTGTACTTAACTTGTTACTATGGCGTACCTACAACTGCACCAGAGGTAGTACCAATATATATATATATATATATATATATATATATATATATATATATATATATATATATATATATATATATATATATATATATATATATATATATATATATATATATATATTACTTGCATGACCAATACCTAACAATTGCCTGATTGACCCCCCCCCCCACAACAGTTACCTGTATGACCAACCTCAACAATTACCTGCATGACCCCCTCCCCCTCTTCCCCCCCCCCCCGTTACCTGCATGACCTCCTCACCCCCCCCCCCCGTTACCTGCATGAACTAAGTGCTCAAAATAGATGTCAAACACAGTACTGCATGTCCAGGCTGGAGCCCGAAGGTGTACTGAACTTGTATCTTCCTTTTTTTGGAGGAGGCCCTCTCGCAGAGTTAGGTACATTTGCAGCGATGGAGGAACTTGTAGGAGGAAAGATGTTCCTGCTGCGGGAGTAGTTGGCTGTGTCCTGTTTTAGGAGCTGTATAGTCTCCTTCCCTGGGCCCAACCACTTCTGTTCTTTGTTTACTAGGCAGCCTATACCCATCTCGTGGGAGGTGGTGGAAAGAGTCATATAGCACCCCGTATTCTCCTACCCCCAACCCCCCCAACACCCCCTCCCCCATCACCTCGACCCCCCCAACACCCCCTCCCCCATCACCTCGACCCCCCCAACACCCCCTCCCCCATCACCTCGACCCCCCCCCCCCACCCGTCTAATGTGACAGTGGCTCTCCTGGGGCTCCAAAGGCCTAATATGGTGACGATGTGAACTAGTACTCACCTAGTTGTGCTTGCAATGTGATCACTGAGAAAGTTAGGACAACGTCCACACCAGACACCCAAGTTATGGCCATTTATAGCACATGACGCTAAACAAAGGGTTTACCCAAACAATGACTCGTTTGATAATGCATCAAATGAACAATCCCAAATGTCTGGAATGCTTCCGGACGCAGGTTCGAATCCTAGTCACGGCCCTTGTGGATTTGTTCCTCTCTAAATCTCTGTCCACCACGGTGTGTCTCTTGCTATCAACCTCTTCCCACCTCACAACCACTCACATCTCTAAGCACATCAACCTTCTCTCACGTCTCTCCCTCTTACGGGCTCACCATAGCCCGTGCTACATGGACACTTCGTCCTGAGTAGCTAAATCTTTACCAACAACAACAGTCTCTCCCTCACCAGTGAGGCCAGCATCCAGGAGAGCTCTAAGTGCAGCCTACAGATACCAATGCTGAGGGAGTTACCAAGCAGAGGAAATAAAAGAATTATTAAAAAAAACTAATAAGATTGCAATAGTGGAAAGAAAAATAAATCATGTGATTTATTTCAAACAGTTTGTCAATATAAACATTGCATTCATATGACCTCAAATGCACTATTTCCAGAGTTCAAGTTCAAGTATGTTTATTGAGATAAGCAATAAATACATCTTAAAGGGATAGAGTAGCTTAGGCTATTTCTACCCCCCACACATATTTCCAGAGATATACCGGATAATACGAAAAAAGGGAGAGGAGAGAGTGAGGAGGAGAAGTAAGAACAACAAGGAAGTACCTGGAGGATAAGAATATAAGAATCATAAATGAGAATACTACTTCTTAATTATGTTAATGACCAAACTAGAGGAGCAGAGTCCTACATGTTGATATTAAGACGATGCAATATTAAAGAGAAGTGTCAAGACAGATGAAGAAAGTCAAATTCTACAAGATGACAAGCTAGTGAGTTGGTCTCAGAAATGATGGCTTCGTGTATTTCAACCCCAACAAGTGTAAGGTGATGTAAATGGGAAGAGGTGCCAGGAGACCACAAGAATGGTGCCAGAGACCACAAGAATGGTGCCAGGAGACCACAAGAATGGTGCCAGGAGTCCACAAGAATGGTGCCAGGAGACCACAAGAATGGTGCCAGGAGTCCACAAGAATGGTGCCAGGAGTCCACAAGAATGGTGCCAGGAGACCACAAGAATGGTGCCAGGAGTCCACAAGAATGGTGCCAGGAGACCATAAGAATGGTGCCAGGAGACCACAAGAATGGTGCCAGGAGACCACAAGAATGGTGCCAGGAGACCACAAGAATGGTGCCAGGAGTCCACAAGAATGGTGCCAGGAGACCACAAGAATGGTGCACAATGAAGGGAACTACCTCCCTGTAACGACTGGAGACTCGGGAGTGAAAATAACACCAAGTCTAACTTCGGAGACACATATAACATAATACCAACAAGATACAGAAAAAATAACAAAAAACTCTGTATTATCTAGAGCACATGGGAGAGATGCATAATAATTTAAACTTGGAAAATATTAGAGGGACTGGTTCCAAATCTGCACACGGAAATAACTCCACATGAGACCAGGAGGCATGGCAGGATGTGCAGAATAACCCCGTTGAAAGATAGAAGTGCAGTAGGTACGCTGAGAGAGAGCCCCTGTCAACATTAAGGGCGCAAGACTTTTCAACACTTCCACTACACATAAGGGGCATAACTGGCCGACCCATCACAGTGTTCAAGAGAGAACGCGATAAACACCTCCAAAGGATATCTGAATAACCAGGGGCCGATACATACGTCAGGCGGCAAGCAGCTGCGTCTAACAGCCTGCTTGACCAGACTACCAACCGGGAAGCTTGGTAAGAGACCGGGAAACGGGAACATTGATCCTCGGAACGAACGCCGGTTACCTTGCGTTGATTTCGGAGCTTAACGTCCCCGCGGCCCGGTTACCATGCTTCCTGGGTAAATACAATGATATGAACCTTAATAAGAAGGCAGGTACACCACTGTGCACCACGTACGTGAGACCAGTCCTGGAGTATACAACCCCATCGTCCAGCCATCATCTCAAAAAGCACATAAGGAAACATGAAAAGGTTGAGAGGTTTACAAGATGTCCCACAAGTGGGAGGGATGGTGTAGGAGTTGGGACTGCAGGAGCGGGACACAACGTTGCTTGAAAAAGAGGCGAGAGGAGATGTGACATAAATGTATAAAATACTCAAGGAAATTGACAGTGGAAAAAATTGATTTTCAGAATGAATAATAATAGAACAAGACCTTGAAAAACTAGATGAGCCACAGAGATGTTAGAAAATTTTCTTTTAGCATCACAGTAGTGGAAAAATGTAGTTAACTAGATGAACAAGCTGTAGAAGTGAGCTCCATTTATAATTTTAGAAGATATGATAAGGCAACGACCCTGGAAACACAAACTGTCTCTATTTTCCACTTGTTACAACTAGTAATAAAGTTGTTACATCTTGGCTTAACGTGTTTGTGACGTATTAGAACGTTGTTACAACTTGCTATATTGGTTGTTATAACTGCTTAGGTGTTAAAACTTGTTCGAACGTTGTACCAACGTCGTAGTTTCGGTGTGTGTTTGGCGGGTAGGTCATTGTTGTTGTTATAGATTAAGCTACTCGGAACAAGTTCCAAGTAGCACGGGCTACGGTGAGCCCGTAACGTACCTGACACAGGAGCGGGGCAAGTAGCGCGGGCTATGGTGAGCCCGTAGTGGGCGGGTAGATTAGGAATCATTGCATTAAATAACAGCCCGCTGGAGAGGCGAAGTTTAAGAGCTAAGGCTCGATCTTGAGTGTACAAATAGGTAAGCGCACGCACACATCCACAATGACTTGGAGATTGGTATCACAAGGAACCAGTATCCCGAAGCCTATGGCAAACGGATCTCATCCTCGGCTTATGCTAGGATGGCCAACATAAGAACTCCCTTGTATTCTGATCTGTGTAAGAAACCATTCGGAACCCTGAACACCACATATGCCAGACCAATCCTGGTAAATGCAGCCTTAGCCTGGAGCCCATATCTAGCCAAATACAAGACAACGTTGGAGAAAGTTGAGAGATATGCCTCCAGACTTGTTCCAGGACTATGAGTTGAGAGAGAGAGGGTTACAGGAATTAATCCTCGCGTCGCTGAAGACAGAAAAGTTAAGAGAGACATGATTACCATGGACAAAATTCTCGGGGGAATACGACAGGGCAGACAATGGAACATGGGTGGTATACGAACAAGGGAAGATAAAGTAGGTAAATGATTCAGAGAGATTAGAAAGATCTTTTTTTGGTGTCACAGTAGTGAATAAATGGAATATAGTAAAAAGTGGTCATTCGTTGCCTCGTGGTAATGGCAGACTTCACACACAGACTCAAGTGTATTTATGATAGAGCCCAGTAGGCTCAGGAACCTGTCTACCAGTTGACTGACATTTGAGAGGCGGAACCACAGCCGAAGCCCAACCCTTGCAGACACAATTAAGCAAGTCCGTACACACACACACACACAAAGTTAATGAAGACGCCGCGCCAATCCGCCTACAAAAACGCATCCAACCTTTTAACCCACATTATAAGCGATAATCAGGTTCAACAACAGCACATGTTGCGGGCGTAGAAAAAAAAGGTGACGGCGGGGTTCTTTGTGCAGGTGGCCTTCGTCAAGTTCAGCCACACGCTGTGTCCGCCACCACTCCAAGGCCTTCAAAACGCCCTCCAAAGGTCATATTTGGCTCCCTGGCCGACTGGACGTTGCTACCCCACTTTTCCACTAACAATATATACACACACACACACACACGCACACATGAACCAACGCACGTGTATACACGCGCTACCTCGCGCGCATGCATACACACGCTGCTGCGCGCGCATGCATACACGCGCCAAAACGACATCATCTCATCAGAACCAATGCTTAATTACCAGCTTCAAAGGCAGCGCTTACGGCAGCAGCATGAACAGTAGCGCTGCCATAAGTAACTACAACATATGCCAAAAAAGTAGCAACAGCAGAATCAGAAACAGTAGCAGAGTAAGCAGCAGCAGCAGCAGCAGCAACACCTGTGGACAGAACCTATAAATACCGGTGTCATCCCCGACACACTTAAGACACTCAACAACATGCTACTCCACAGGTAGAAAATAATAAAAAAAAAAAAAAAAAAAAAAAAAAAAAAAAAAAAAAAAAAAAACTCCACAAGCGGGACAAAAAAAAACAAACCCACTAGAGACCGACAGGACTAACATAATACAACTATTGGAGGAGAGAGAGTCAATGTTTACATAACCCTGGACAATACTGGTTCAGAACAGGGCGCTCCTGCCACTCACAGGAGCTAGACCATTATGACATGACCTTACGATGCCATCGAAGACCCGCAAAACGCTGCTGAAATACAAAGACCTCTTGAAAACTGTCGCCAAATGCGACCATGGTGTTAATACAGCCTATCCCCTCCAATAATACATCGTATTTTAAAATAAAAATTCCCAACGGTCAAAATAGAGTGTATCATCGCTCGCTAAATTGACAGGCTGTCCCATTTTTTATTCGTTGGTGCTAGGCTAGGCTAGGCTAGGCTAGGCTAGGCTAGGCTAGGCTAGGCTAGGCTAGGCTAGGCTAGGCTAGGCTCGGCTCGGCTCGGCTAGGGTAATTTAGTAAATCATTTTTATGATGATGTGTCAACTGGAGAGGACACGGTAGTTAGTACACACACAATGCGCACGAAAGTAATAACTGACCAATTTGGAAGAGGGATCTTTAAATTCCTAATGAACAAGATGCAAAAAGAGCAATTAGTCCACAGAGCAATATACGAATCCTCCACCTTGAAGAGCTCAGTCCTCCTAAGGTACTGTGCTGGCTCCAGTACTCTTCCTTCATCCTCATATCGCACATCAGCAACCACACAAACTAGAGTACCGTACGCAGGTGACTAGTACCGTACTTCACGTACTAAAAAAACCGCATAAAAGACCTGGGAATAATCATGCCGAAAGATTTGACTTTTAAAGAACACAATAAAGTAGCTGTCACTACAAGAAAAGTGATAGGCTGGATGACAAGAACCTTTTAACAAAAATATCAAACCAATGATAATACTTTACGACACTAGCGCTATCTACGGTGGGATATTGTTGTACTAACAGCCCCATTCAAACTTGGAGATGTATATGCGCGTCGTATGTGTTCTCTGTAATTCCTCCATTTTAGAAATCTGAAAAGGAGAGAGTACCGAGCAGTACTCTAAGACGTGACAGCACCAATGATTTAAATAGTATTAACGTTGCGTTGGGCCTCCTGGACTTGAACGTTCTCATTAACCATCCTATCATTTTCCTGGCCGCCGCTATATTTGCTCGGTTATGTTCACTAAATGTCAGGTCGTCAGACATCATCATTCGAATATCTTTTACATGTTGTTTTCCTTCTATGAGTAAGTCTGATTTGTGTTCTGTACCCTGTGTCTTGTTTAACTTCCTCATTTACACCATACCTAAGTATCTGGAACTTGTCATCGTTGAACACCATGTTATTTTCTCTTGCCCATTCGCCGAAGACTATTACTATTAGCTTGTAGTTTCGAAGTGTCTTCTACAGAGGAAATTTTCATGCTGATTTTTGCATCATCTATAAAGGATGACACGAAGCTGGGACTAGTATTTTTGTCTCATATCTGATATGAGAATGAGAAAAAGCAGTGGTGCAAGGACTGTGCCCTGAGGTACACAGCTTTTCACTGTGCTTGGGCTCGATTTTGTTTGACTGACTGTTACTCTTTACAGTCTGTTTGACAATTGAAAATACAACGCCCTACTTTACCTATTATTTGATCCCATTTCACGGGTTATCACTCCAGGGTCACACGCATCACATGTCTTTATAAAGTCTATACCTCGAGCATACCTGTAGGGGGTCTCGGGAGTTCTTCTACTCCCTGAGTCCAGTCGGAGCCAAAAGGCTTAGGTTATGATAACTTGGTCCAACAGACTGTTGTTTGGAGCGGCCCGCAGGCCCATATATCCACTACAGCTTGGTTGGTCCGGGTATATGTATGTATATATATGTACGCGTGTAAATCACGAAGAAATTAACACGTGATGAGCAATGTGATAATGTCAGACCACGAAGAAAGGATTAAGATAGGAATTTCCTTAAGTACTTTCGTATTTAAAAATACATCTTCAGAAGGAAATTCCTGTCTTAATCTTTCTTTCGTGGTGTGCCATTATCATACATATCTACGTATATATCTGCATTTAGTTTTTCTAATGCATCGGGGATCTTGTCATAATGGTTCACTAATTGTGAAAGAGAAGACCTTCCCGCTCTGAAGCCATGACGACCCGGACTGTGGGGTTCACTCTCCAGATACGGTTCTTAACCACTCTTTCAGAATCTTTTATTTTCTGCCACCGACCTGTTTCTTCTGTGTCTATGTAGCTGAACTATATCATTGTTAATAAACTACTGTTAAACGAAGAAGCCTAATCAGAGACCGGGCCGCGGGGACACTGATCATCAGTACTAATTGAAGGTAACCCCAAGGTAAGGCAGGAACAGTACTGGTCACAGTACCGCTCATAAAACACTGCTAACCATACTGAGAAGCAGCATTCTTCTGAGTTCTTGTCGCCAAGAACCTCAAATTACTCGGTCAACACAGTAGCTAGTACCCCACGTGTGGGTAACTAGCCCATGCCAAGTGAAGTCTGGTTAAGACGTGTAAATGTCTTAACCAGAAACATTCCTTAGCCACCCAAGAGGTGGCACGGGCATGAATAACCCGTTCAGTGTTTAACCTGAGTTGAACACTGCTCTGTCCTTTATGGTCACGCTGCCCTCATCACCTGATTATACTCCCACTCGTATTCTAAACCGCTGCCACTACTCCTCTTTACTACTTCAACACCTGCAACCTTGCTCTCCAACTCAGCCCCGCTCCTGTGCCAGCTAAGTCCACTACGGGCTCACCATAGCCCGTGCTACATGGAACGTTTTCTTACCAGTAACTTAAACAATAACAAGTTTATTGTTATTGTTGGAGGGCAATAACAATTGCCCTCCAAGCAGTAGGAAACACCCCCATCTTAACCTCTCAGCAACTAACCGACAAATCACTACACCATGAACAAATCCACAAGGGCCGTGACGAGGATTCGAACCTGCGACCGGGAGCATCCCAGACACTGCCTTAATCGACTGAGCTACGACAGGGTAAAAAGAGTTGAAACCGAAGTGCTACCGAACTTACTGGATCCCGTATTCACTACACCATATTTGATACAATACATGGTTCAGGGCGGAGGCATATTGAGCCATACCAGACAGCTATTAATTCCCCCCAAAACTCCTTCATGTAGATGTGTAAAGTCAGTAAGAAGTGACTACAGTTACGCTACTCCGGCAAGCAGTTCCTAAAATTAACAACCCGTGTTTTTCACTTCTCGCTTACGGTAATATTTTCAGGCCTATATATATAACTGGTCGAGATGGACTGGTCGACAGGATCTGGTCGAGATGGACTGGTCGACAGGAACTGGTCGAGATGGACTGGTCGACAGGATCTGGTCGAGATGGACTGGTCGACAGGAACTGGTCGAGATGGACTGGTCGACAGGATCTGGTCGACAGAAACTGGTCGAGATGAGAGCAGTACATATGCTATAATAATCTATAATATTCCAGGGGTTCCCAGCAAAGGTTAATTCAACATTTGTAAAGACGGTAATGGTCTTTACATCTAAGATAACCCAATTCATATCTTTGTCTCGTGTTGTGTACTGTGTTGATATATTTGTCATCTTATTAACATTCTCCCCTTGCTATCCTATTTGTATACTAGTATACTTCAAACGTGTCGGGTTTGAAGTATACACTTCAAACCCGGCACGTTTGACTACACTGCGTTATTGAAGCTTCAGTCACGCATTAATATATCTACTTTACTGAGAGCATCTCAAAATACTCTCAGCAATGGAGGCATGACAGGTGTCAAATACACACAAATCTCCGTGCATAAAATACGAAAAGTGTCACAAAAATATCTAAATATATATTTTTTTTAACTAATCGGAATCGGTATAGATAACGGTAGCGGAATCGACCCTTTTCAATGGTATTGGGATTGATATCGGAATCGTTAGAAATTTTAGTATCGAACCGTCACCTGAAACTAAAATTTGAATTCGTACACGAAGTGCCGGATCAGTAGGGTTATGGAGCATTTGTGGGCCTTTGGAGCATTTGTGGGCCTGCGGATCACTCCTAACAACAGCCTTAGGAAAAGGATGTTATCAAGTTATCAAAAGGCCGATCAATTTATCTCCAGAAAAGATTGACCTCCAGGTGGCCTACAAGGATCTTCTTGAGGTTATCTTGAGATGATTTCGGGGCTTTTAGCGTCCCCGCGGCCCGGTCCTCGACCAGGCCTCCATCCCCAGGAAGCAGCCCGTGACAGCTGACTAACACCCAGGTACCTATTTACTGCTAGGTAACAGGGGCATAGGGTGAAAGAAACTCTGTCCATTGTTTCTCGCCGGCGCCTGGGATCGAACCCAGGACCACAGGATCACAAGTCCAGCGTGCTGTCCGCTCGGCCGACCGGCTCCCTTCAATAGATAGACGTGTGGAAAAACCTCCAATCAGATGTAAATCAGATCTTTCTATGGGTTACTGAAAATAATATAGTTTTTAACAAAGTTCCAGCTCATGCGCTACGGAAAAAATTAAAATCTAAAAACGGAAACCACGTACAAAACTCAGTCAAATTATAACATAAAAAGAAAAAGGAAATGTAAAGGACCTGGGTGTACTCATGTCGGAAGACCTTACCATTAAAGAACACAATAAAGTAGCCGTCACAACTGTGAGAAAAATGACAGGTTGGATAACAAGAACCTTTCACACTAGAGATGCTATACCGATGATGATACTCTTCAGACGCTTGTGCTCTCTAGAGTGGAGTACTGCTGCACAATGACAGCCCCTTTCAAAGCTGGAGAAATTGCTGACCTGGAGAGCGTGCAGAGATCCTTTACTGCTAGAATCCACTCAGTAAAATATCTAAACTACTGGGACCGACTAAAGTGCTTAAATCTGTATTCTCTTGAGCGCAAGCTGGAGAGATACATAATAATTTACACGTGGAAAATATTAGAGGGGCTGGTCCCAAACCTGCACACAGAAATAACATCACATGAGACCAGAAGACCTGGCAGGATGTGCAGAATACCCCCGTTGAAAAGCAGAGGTGCAACAGGTACTCTGAGAGAGAACTCTATCAACATCAGAGGCACGAGACTGTTCAACACGCTTCCACTACACATAAGGGACATAACTGGCCGACCCCTCACAGTGTTCAAGAGAGAACTATCAACATCAGAGGCCCGAGACTGTTCAACACGCTTCCACTACACATAAGGGGCATAACTGGCCGACCCTTCACAGTGTTCAAGAAAGAACTCGATAACACCTCCAAATGATACCTGATCAAACAGGTTATAACATTGTTATAACAGGTTATAACAAAAGTTGCAAGTAGCACGGGCTATGGTGAGCCCGTAGTGGACTTACCTGGCACAGGAGCGGGGCTGCTGTAACTTTAAAGCAACACTGTAGTGCACACAGTGAGTAGAGGCGTGTGAGGAGATAATAAGAAGAGTGTGTAGGTCAGGTGAGGTGTAAGCAAGGCCAGACAAGATTCTATTGCCAACAGTCTCAACAGTTAACTTAGCTAGTGCAAGGGAGCCGGTCGGCCGAGCGGACAGCACGCTGGACACGTGTGATCCTGTGGTCTTGGGTTCGATCCCGGGCGCCGGCGAGAAATGATGGGCAGAGTTTCTCTGTTTCTTCTTTCAGAGTGTTCCTAAACACACACACACACACACACACACACACACACACACACACACACACACACACACACACACACACACACACACACACACACACACACACAGCATGATGGAGCCCAGTAGGCTCAGAAATCTGTACACCAGTTGATTGACGGTTGAGAGGCGGTACCAAAAAGCCAGAGCTCAACCCCTGCAAGCACAATTAGTTGAGTACAATTAGGTGAGTACACACACATACACACACACACACACACACACACACACAAAGTTGTGTATCATAGTTTCAAGTGTAGATATGATAGGGCCCAATAGGCTCAGGAACCTGTACACCTTTGTGTAGAGGTTCTATTTTGTGTTCTATTTTGCAGCTCTTTCAATTCCAGTGACATAGTCCGTGAGCACATTTTGGGTTGACACTGTAACTTGTTCACAGTTCCCCGACCTTTCTTAACAGTGCCACACACACACTGTCTCTTCCTCTACTGGTATTTGCTACTGGTGGACACCACTACATCTCTTATGACTCTAAACAATGTTGTCTCTATCAACCTAACACATGCCCGTCTCTCTCTCCACGGGTCTCTGCTTCATCTCATCACTCTTGAACAAATCCACTAGGGCCATGACGAGGATTCGAACCTGTGTCCGGGAGCCTCCCAGACACCTGGTTGATACCTGGTTGATGGGGTTCTGGGAGTTCTTCTACTCCCCAAGCCCGGCCCGAGGCCAGGCTTGACTTGTGAGAGTTTGGTCCACCAGGCTGTTGCTTGGAGCGGCCCGCAGGCCCACATACCCACCACAGCCCGGTTGGTCCGACACTCCTTTGAGGAATAAATCTAGTTTCCTCTTGAAAATGTAAGACACTGCCTTATGGGATTTGTTCATTTGATGCATCACGTTAGTGTCATCTGTGTGTGTGTCATCAATCTTGTTCGTGTGAGCAGCGGTGTTTGAGCACTAGATGTTAGACTAGCGCTAACACCATCAGTATGGGGTGCCACAATGCACTCTAGCAGCCTCCGCCTGCAACACTCAAACAATCCTGGTGACCAATTGGGTGTTAGGCTACAGGTGGTTTGAAGCATGCACGTATTGTTCTAGAGGGCCGGAGGGTGAGGTAGGTGGATGAGCAGGCAATTATGAATTTTAGCAGTTGCTTATGCAATATTCACGCAATTTTAGCAGTTGCTTATGCAATATTCACGCAATTTTAGCAGTGGATTATGCAACGTGCACGCAATTTTAGCAGTGGATTATGCAACGTGCACGCAATTTTAGCAGTGGATTATGCAACGTGCACGCAATTTTAGCAGTTGATTGTGCAACATGCACGCAATTTTAGCTGTTGATTGTGCAACGTGCACGCAATTTTAGCAGTGGATTATGCAACATGCACGCAATTTTAGCAGTGGATTATGCAACGTGCACGCAATTTTAGCAGTTGATTGTGCAACATGCACGCAATTTTAGCAGTTGATTATGCAACGTGCACGCAACTTAGCAATTGCTTAACGGAACGTTCTCAATGAGTGGGTAAGAGACTTCTGAGGATAATGGAATAGAAGTGTGAGTGTTTGGGTGAGGTGTGAGGATGACAGGAGCTCTCGGTGTGTGAGGAAAAGAATTAAATAGTGAGAAAGATTAAATGTATGAGTGAGATGAACGTTATGTAGCGAGGAGGTGAAAGGTAGGAATGGAAATAATAAGTGAACAAACATGCTTGCTTACATACATTCTGAATGCTTACATTCTGAGCATCATAAGAATTTAATAATAATACAGGAACATGTAGAAGGCCTATTTGGCCACGCGGGGTAAGTTGTATTAGGTATAAGTGATGGAGAGAGAGAGAGGGATAGTGGGCAGATGTTATAGATTCAGCTATTCGGAACAAGTTCCAAGTAGCACGGGCTATGGTGAGCCCGTAGCTTACCCGGCACAGGAGGCTAGTGAGCAGAGGACAGGTGACGGGTAAGCTATGTGTCTACACCGTGCACACCTTGCCCAGGCTACTTATTACTTGAGACGACTGGACGCTTGGAGTGTAACGGGGAGTGATATGGGACGGAAGATTAGGTAGCAGTTGTTAGGGATCTGTTGGAGTAGGGATGTGGGGTTGGGAGAGGGGATGTGACGGGAGTTGATAGGATTAAATACTCACTATGGGATAAAGGTGCAGCAGTTATGTGTGGAGAGACATGCAGATAATTCAACAAAAAATTAGTCTTGGTGTGGGGACTCTCTCCCATGTATATGTTTATCTCTCAGAATGTTTGGTAATATGTTTATTGTTTGTGATGTGTGTCTATGTATGTATTAACACGATGTACTGAACGGGGTGAGAATAGCTTGAGCTACCTCATCCCTTTGTGTGTATTTTACCTCAAAAAACTTATTTCAATTTCAATGTGTGGAGAGCAGGGGGGGGGGGGGGTGAGGGATAGGAATGCCAGAGGTACGGGAGAGGAGAGAGAGAGAGGATGGTCTGGTAGTAGGAGAGAGGTCAGGAGGGTGTGGCTTGGTAAATATGGGAGGGGAGGCTACGGTCAGAGATGGTAGGTGGTGGACTGGTTTGGTGTGTGGGGGAGGGAGGGGGGGGGGTTTGTTTAACTCGCCAGGAATTTGTAGGGGGAGGCCGGGAAGCCTGGAGGTGTTCATACATAACATGTCTGGCCACTGAGGAAAACCTGTCACCACACACACACACAATGTGCTCAACCCCCGCAAACACAACTAGGTGAGTACAATAAACACAGCCATCACCACTCTTCTCATAATACTTACACATGACACAATAGTGTCTTCCAAGTATAAGAAAGTTATAAGATAAATTTCTCTGCTGTCAGACACAGGACAAACAAGACCTTCATAGACCGGTGAAGTTTATGGAAGAGCAGCAACAACATCTTGTCAGTGAATTGGTCCCAGATACTACACTACTAGGGGGGGGCTCACACTACCACTACTCTGAGAGCACCACACTACTAGGGGGGGCTCACACCACCACTACTCTGAGAGCACCACACTACTAGGGGGGCTCACACCACCACTACTCTGAGAGCACCACACTACTAGGGGGGCTCACACCACCACTACTCTGAGAGCACCACACTACTAGGGGGGCTCACACCACCACTACTCTGAGAGCACCACACTACTAGGGGGGCTCACACTACCACTACTCTGAGAGCACCACACTACTAGGGGGGCTCACACTACCACTACTCTGAGAGCACCACACTACTAGGGGGGGCTCACACTACCACTACTCTGAGAGCACCACACTACTAGGGGGCTCACACCACCACTACTCTGAGAGCACCACACTACTAGGGGGGGCTCACACCACCACTACTCTGAGAGCACCACACTACTAGGGGGGGCTCACACCACCACTACTCTGAGAGCACCACACTACTAGGGGGCTCACACTACCACTACTCTGAGAGCACCACACTACTAGGGGGCTCACACCACCACTACTCTGAGAGCACCACACTACTAGGGGGCTCACACTACCACTACTCTGAGAGCACCGCACTACTAGGGGGCTCACACCACCACTACTCTCAGAGCACCACACTACTAGGGGGCTCACACCACCACTACTCTGAGAGCACCACACTACTAGGGGAGCTCACACCACCACTACTCTCAGAGCACCACACTACTAGGGGGCTCACACTACCACTACTCTGAGAGCACCACACTACTAGGGGGCTCACACCACCACTACTCTCAGAGCACCACACTACTAGGGGGCTCACACCACCACTACTCTGAGAGCACCACACTACTAGGGGAGCTCACACCACCACTACTCTCAGAGCACCACACTACTAGGGGGCTCACACTACCACTACTCTGAGAGCACCACACTACTAGGGGGCTCACACCACCACTACTGAGAGCACCACACTACTAGGGGGCTCACACCACCACTACTGAGAGCACCACACTACTAGGGGGCTCACACCACCACTACTCTGAGAGCACCACACTACTAGGGGGCTCACACCACCACTACTCTCAGAGCACCACACTACTAGGGGGCTCACACCACCACTACTCTCAGAGCACCACACTACTAGGGGGCTCACACCACCACTACTGAGAGCACCACACTACTAGGGGGCTCACACCACCACTACTCTGAGAGCACCACACTACTAGGGGGCTCACACCACCACTACTGAGAGCACCACACTACTAGGGGGCTCACACCACCACTACTGAGAGCACCACACTACTAGGGGGCTCACACCACCACTACTCTGAGAGCACCACACTACTAGGGGGCTCACACCACCACTACTCTCAGAGCACCACACTACTAGGGGGCTCACACCACCACTACTCTCAGAGCACCACACTACTAGGGGGCTCACACCACCACTACTGAGAGCACCACACTACTAGGGGGCTCACACCACCACTACTCTGAGAGCACCACACTACTAGGGGGCTCACACCACCACTACTCTCAGAGCACCACACAGGGACTCACACTACTCTGAAATATACCAAAGACTTCAAGCCAAGTCGGGCACATGGGACCAACATACAGGGACCCCCCCCCCCCACACATAATCACAAGCCAACAATGCAGCTTTACTAACAGCAGACAAGCCAAGCTGAACACTAACAGGTACATGGAACAAGAGCTGGCATTGAAAAGATTTGTGCCAGCCTATATAAGGCCTATATAACCCCCACCTCTTCAATTCTCAGCCCGTCCTCCTAAGGTTTCCCAACGTCAAGACGCTGGATAGTTTAAAGTAGTCTCTCCTAACCTACCTGAGGACCCAAAATAGAAAACGGGACAGTATGTCACTTTCGCCAGCCGCTTCCATTGTCTAGTGCGACATTTTTTTGGCCTTATGTAACGCATACGGGCGGAATGCGACGCTGTTTGTAAGAGGACAGGTTGCAATCCTTGCACCTCTCTCTTCCGGCGCGGGGAATAAACGTGTCGACAACATAACTCATGTGGTCCACTTTATCTATAAAACAATACTGTTTACCTTGTGATGGTCTCGGGGCTTAGCGTCCTCGCGGCCCGGGCGTTGACCAGGCCTCCTGGTTTCTGGACTTGTCAACCAGGCTGTTGGACGCGGCTGCTCGCAGCCTGACGAATGGGTCACAGCCTGTTTGATCAGGTATCCTTTGGAGGTGTTTGTCAAGTTCTCTCTTGAACACTGTGAGGGGTTAGCCAGTTATGCCCCTTATGTGTAGTGGAAGCGTGTTCAACAGTCTCGGGCCTCTGATGTTGATAGTTCTCTCTAAGAGTACCTGTTGCACTTCTGCTTTTCAACGGGGGTATTCTGCACATCCTGCCATGTCTTCTGGTCTCATGTGCTGTTATTTCTGTGTGCAGGTTTGGGACCAAGCCCTCTACTATTTTCCACGTGTAAATTATTATGTATCTCTCCCGCCTGCGCTCAAGGGAGTACAGATTTAGGCTCTTTAGTCGGTCCCAATAGTTTAGATGTTTTACTGAGTGGATTCTAGCAGTAAAGGATCTCTGCACGCTCTCTAGGTCAGCAATTTCTCCAGCTTTGAAAGGGGCTGTCATTGTGCAGCAGTACTCCACTCTAGAGAGCACTAGCGTCTTGAAAAGTATCATCATCGGTATAGCATCTCTAGTGTGAAAGGTTCTTGTTATCCAACCTGTCATTTTTCTTGCAGTTGTGGCGGCTACTTTATTGTGTTCTTTAAAGGCAAGGTCTTCCGACATGAGTACACCCATACCCTTTTTCGTTCTATGTTATGATTTGACTGCGTTTTGTACGTGGTTTCCGTTTTTATATTTTCATTTTATTCCATAGCGCATGAGCTGGAACTAATCTTCATTAAACATCATATTATTTTCTGTAGCCCAAAGAAAGACCTGATTTACATCTGAGTGGAGGTTTGCTGTGTCCCCTACAGGGGCTGACGTTGCAAATACAATAGAATTCCTTACACTACCTTGACAAAAGAAACAAACAAAAAAAAACTTAGGAAAGTAGAACAGGAGCAATACACAAAAGTTGTCAAAAGCTGCCTGCGGGCCGGTCTAAGCACATAGGCCTTCAGGCCGATCTAAACACGTAGGCCTGCGGACCGCTTCAAGCACGTAGGCCTGGGGACCGCTCCAAGCACGTAGACCTTCGGACCGCTCCAGGCACGTAGGCCTGTGGACCGCTCCAAGCACGTAGGCCTTCGGACCACTCCAGGCACGTAGGCCTGCGGAACCGCTCCAAGCACGTAGGCCTGCGGAACCGCTCCAAGCACATAGGCCTGCGGAACCGCTCCAAGCACATAGGCCTGCGGAACCGCTCCAAGCACGTAGGCCTGCGGACCGCTCCAAGCACATAGGCCTGCGGAACCGCTCCAAGCACGTAGGCCTGCGGACCGCTCCAAGCACATAGGCCTGCGGAACCGCTCCAAGCACGTAGGCCTGCGGACCGCTCCAAGCATGTAGGCCTTCGGACCGCTCCAAGCATATGGGTGGGAAGGCCAATCCCAGTAGCTCCATCTTCGTGATAAGTTATAACAAGCCTGGCCCCAGGCCGGTGTAGGGGATATGTCTCCGAACCCACTACCAATAAATGCGTAAATGAGTCAAACATTAGAAATAAACAAATCTTGTTGATCATTATACAATGAAGTATGGCACAAGTGAGAGTTTGCGGATCCTGATCTTGTACCAGGCACATGCCGGCGGTCTGAACACAACACTCACAATCATTGAAGAGTTGTGGGTACAAATACCTTAGATGATGCCCAATTCTATTCACTTGTGCAAACACTGTGTCGGAGCTTCATGTGACAATTCATTGGGAGTTACAAGCCGCGCATCACAAGAGCGTGCTTGAGATGCGAGCCTCGTTACATCTAGTCTATTTTTATACTGCCATCTCCCCGAGCCGTCTTCTTGATTTGCTTCACTATTTCACTCCTTTCACTTAGCATGAATGTACAGGTTTGACTGTGTATATTAATCATATCCACCTCTCTTGTGAGCACTCTCGCCTCAATGTCGGGCACAAGCTCCTCAATCCCGACTCATGCACCCATTCCTAACCTCTTGGATTCGTATATTGCACCCGATTTTCAAATTATTTATTATTTTCGCTTGCACTAACTCTGCCTGTAGTCTGTTCTATATGCTCGCTATCCTTGCTTTAAACAAGTTCTTCCTCACATCTCTCTGATATATAGGAAACTCAAATGGTCATTCGAATCGCCCCTTGTGAAAATATGTCTTCATTACTCGCCATAGCAAGTTCCTTAAAAATCTTTAATGTTGTTACCATATCCCCCCCTTCTATTCCATCTCTTCTCAAGTGCTACGGGGACAAGCTTCCTCACTTTCTGCACAACTCTGGAATAATAACACTCTGGTTATATAAGTTGTTGGTTATATAACTTGTTTGAGGGAGGGAAGTATCAGGAGAACGCGCCAAGCCATCACGACTATATCAACCCGTTCTCGCAAATTTAATAAGTCAATATTGACTTATTAAATATGTGCATAGATGACATACTTAACATAATAGATACCCTTAAAAAGATTCATAGAAAACACCGACCTTACCTAACCTTGTTAGTATCTTAAGATAAGCATCTTATTGCTTCGTAATTACAATTATTACCTAACCTATAATAGGTATAGGTTAAGTAATAATTGTAATTACGAAGCAATAAGATGCTTATCTTTAGATACTAACAAGGTTAGGTAAGGTCGGTGTTTTCTATGAATATTTTTAAGGGTATCTATTATGTTTAGTATATCACCTATGCACGTAGTTAATAAGTCAATATTGACTTTACGAATTTGCGAGAACGGGTTGCTATACAGCACTGGGAAGGGATCAGGATAAGGATTTGGGATGGGACGTGGGGAGGAATAGTGAATATTTGTGTTAGCGGCGGTACTCTTGAGAGTACTTCCTCACCTATGTCGAGTACTGTGGTCTGAAGGCCTAACTGCCAAGTTTCATAATCCATATTGTTATGTTGGCCAGAGTTAATGGTAGTGCTGTTAATACTGTGGTGTGTGTGTGTGTGTGTGTGTGTGTGTGTGTGTGTGTGTGTGTGTGTGTGTGAATGCCTTCAGTGCTTCGCTACAGGGTGTTATAGAGAGTAGAGAGGAAGAGAGAAAGGGGAGAAAGAGGAGAGAGGAGAAAGAGGAGAGAGAGAGAGAGAGAGAGAGAGAGAGAGAGAGAGAGAGAGAGCGAGAGAGAGAGAGAGAGAGAGAGAGAGAGAGAGAGAGAGAGAGAGAGAGAGAGAGAGAGAGAGAGAGAGAGAGGAGAGAGAGAGAGAGAGAGAGAGAGAGAGAGAGGGAGAGAGAGAGAGAGAGAGAGAGAGAGAGAGAGAGAGAGAGAGAGAGAGAGAGAGAGAGAGAGAGAGAGAGAGAGAGAGAGAGAGAGAGAGAGAGAGAGAGAGAGAGAGGGGAGAGAGAGAGAGAGGGGAGAGAGAGAGAGAGGGGAGAGAGAGAGAGAGAGAGAGAGAGAGAGAGAGAGAGAGAGAGAGAGAGAGAGAGAGAGAGAGAGAGAGAGAGAGAGAGAGAGAGAGAGAGAGAGAGAGAGAGAGAGAGATATATATATATATATATATATATATATATATATATATATATATATATATATATATATATATATATGTTTCATTGAATATGACCGCATATTCTGTATTTATTATTTTCTGGTTTAGGGCTTCTATCCCTCTAACTATTTTCTTAGCATCAGGGCTTAATTGAAATAAGAGTTCTCCAAAATCGATATGTTCTTGTCTTGTCCTTACTCTCATGGTGGGTAGACTCTACCCACCATGAGAGTAAGGACAAGACAAGAACATATCGATGCCAACACAGAAGACAATGTCCAACATAACAGGCCAATTACACTGGATTAATCTTTGTGTTTAGATAGGAGATGCCTCGTATGGGCCAATAAGCCTTCTGCAGCCCCTATGTTTATCCCTTATGTATCCCCCCATGTTTTCACCTTCATTGTATTATCACCTGACCTAATGCGGGTATAAAATCAACTAGTATTGTAAGATCTGTTCACTTGAGAATGAACCATGGAGGTTCGAAACGTCGTGCAAATTATACAAATAAGTGTAATACACTCTATAGTAAATCACTTCTTTTCTTCACCTTAAAAGTACGAAAATGAGTTTTGGAGAACTCTTATTTCAATTAAGCCCTGATGCTAAGAAAATAGTTAGAGGGATAGAAGCCCTAAACCAGAAAATAATAAATACAGAATATGCGGTCATATTCAATGAAACATGTTTGAAAGAAAACCTGCTGCCAGTATACACCAATATATATATATATATATACACAGGAAAGTGTAACGTTAATGAAATTAGGTGAAGGGAGCAGAAGGCTGAACACAAGGTGCCATCTGGGAGATGAAATCCTGCAAGAGTTAAATAGAGAGAAAGATGTGGGGGTTGATATCACACCGAACCTGACCCCAGAGGACCACATCTAAAGGATATCATCAGCGGCATATAGTAGGTTGACCAACATAAGAACTGCCTTTAGAAAATTGTATACGGAATCGTTCAGGACCCTGTATACCACTTATGTCAGACCAATCCTAGAATATGCAGCTCCAGCCTGGAGTCCATACCCAGTTAAACACAAGACAAAGAGAAGATTCAGAGGTATGCCACCAAACTAGTCCCGGAACTGAGAGATATGAGCTACGAGGAAAGGCTAAGGGAGGTGAATCTCACGTCCCTGGAAAACAGAAGACTAAGGGGAGACATGATAATCACCTACAAAATTCTCAGGGGAACTGACAGTGTGGACAAAGACAAACTCTTTAGCACGGGTGGAACACGAACAAGGGGACACAGGTGGAAACTTAGTACCTAGATGAGCCAGAGACATTAAAAAAAAATCAGTGTCAGAGTAGTTAACAAATGGAATGCATTAGGCAGTGATGTGGTGGAGGCTGACTCCATACACAGTTTCAAATGTAGATATGATAGAGCCCAGTAGGCTCAGGAACCTGTACACCTGTTGATTAACGGTTGAGACCAAAGAGCCAAAGCTCAACCACCGCAAGCACACACACACACACACACACACACACACACACACACACACACACACACACACACACACACACACACACACGCACACACACACACACAAACGTGAAGGGGTCAGAAGGAAGGGGTCAGGGAAGGTGATACTGGTAATAAGGAGCAGATGTAAGGAGCAGGATGTAAGGGAACCCCAGACAATGGCAGGTAGACTGAGACAGAGCATCATGACGTCACACGCTCCTTACCATCAAACGTTCCTTGACCCGGTAAGGAGCCCGTGACGTCACCAGGTGAATATATATACAGTGGTAATGGTGTGGCGAGGGGGGCACCACCCCCCTCCCAGCGCCCCCCCCCCCACAGTCAGTGCCCGACATAAATTATTCATGGTGGGTATCCCTTGTTTCTGACACGTACACATACACGGACCAGCGCTAACGCCAAACACACATACAAACAATGCTCCTATCGGCTTACTCCTGCACCTTACTCCACACATTAGTACGCCTGGCCTACACTCTCATCACACTCTTATTCATTCACTATTTCCCTCACACTGGCTATAACTTATTGACACACACACACACACACACACACACACACACACACACACACACACACACACACACACACACACACACCCAGCGTGTGTGTGTACTCAATTAGGTGAGTACACACACACACGGTTGGTCCTACGGTTGAGAGGCGGGACCAAAGAGCCAGAGCTCAACCCCCGCAAACACAATCGGGTGAGTACAACTAGGTGAGTACACACACACACAGACCTGGTTTCCCGGCCGAGGTGTAAACAAACTGGCAGTTTCCTTCACCCTGATGCACTGTTCACTTAGCAATAAATAGGTACTGTACCTGGGAGTTAGACAGCTGCTACGGGCTGCTTCCTGGGTGTGTGTGTGTGTGTGTGTGTTAAGAGAGAAATATATGTAGTAGACTTAATAGAACACAATAAATTGGTTAGACAGGCGGGGTCCAAGAGCTCAAGTCCTGCATACACAAATAGGTGAATCCAGCCATCACCCCCCCCCTCACCCACCTGAGGATATCTGCTCGCGACACCAACCTGTGGAAGAAACAATAATATTAGTTACCAAGTACAAGTGGCACCTCACCACCCACGAGAAGTGAGGGGAGAGACAAGTGAGGGGAGAGACAAGTGAGGGGAAGAGAGAACTATACAAGCACTTCCGCGCCTTAGACACAACCACTCATGTGGCAGGTAAGTCCACTACGGGCTCACCATAGCCCGTGCTACTTGGAACATGTTCCGAGTAGCTGAATCTATAACAACAACTTAAGACATATTACTATGGAAATACGGGAAGGTCGGCCGAGCGGACAGCACACTGGACTTGTAATCCTGTGGTCCCTGGTTCGATCCCGGGCGCCGGCGAGAAACAATGGACAGTTTCTTTCACCCTATGCTCCTGTTACCTAGCAGTAAAATAGGTACCTGGGTGTTAATCAGCTGTCACGGGCTGCTTCCTGGGGGTGGAGGCCTGGTCGAGGCCCGGGCCGCGGGGACACTAAAGCCCCGAAATCATCTCAAGATAAGGTGAAGGTCCACGAGGGAAGGTCAAGTTATAAAAAAAACATTCTAATATAAAGATTACATATCAAGACCAAACAAATTACAATGGTAATATTAATTATTCCCCCCCCCCTGTAATCTTACATATAATAAGGTAATTAACTTTTCTTCCAAGGAAGTAGAGCAACTTAATGTGAAAGTTTATGTACTGTCAAATTAATATAATTATATCACTAGGATCATTAATCTACAACAAAGGTATCACGTATACATGTACTTACAAGACCCCTGACTTGTATACTTATCAAACTCATCACTTGTATACACAGTATTCATCAGACCCATCACTTGTACAGACAGTGTGTGTGTATATGTGTATATCTGTGTATATGTATACAGACAGTGTGTGTCTGTGTATATATACACCCCAGCTACCCTGGGGTGTATATATATATATATATATATATATATATATATATATATATATATATATATATATATATATATATATATATATATATATATATATATATATATATATATACATCTCACTTGGATCGAACGCCGACCTGCAAAATGCGAGGCCGTCGCTGTACCAACTAGTCCAAGTAGATGGGGGGGGGGGGGGGCACTGGGGCAGTCTGGAGGTAATGGTCGTGCTGTGAACTGCCATCCCCCACTCCAGCTCCCAGCAGGGGTCGAGCCCCCCCTCCTCCTAGGGGTGGTGCTAGGAGCCGACCAACCAGGCCTCCACCACCCCCCGAGGTGTTACAGCGCCAATTATCATCATATGACAGTCAAGATGAGAGACCTAGGAGCCGCCCCCTTGCCCCAATCACCTCGTCCCATCTGTCACCTTCCCCAGGGGTGAACGTAGGCGGGTAACTACCCCATCACAAACTCTCACAATTCTCGTGACTACCTTTACATATCTTCACGGCCTTGGGGGCCTCCACCCCCCAGGAAAAGAAACACTCCCCCCCAGGAAAAGAAACACTCCCCCCCAGGAAAAGAAACACTCCCCCCTAGGAAAAGAATCACTCCCCCCCCAGGAAAAGAAACACTCCCCCCCCCAGGAAAAGAAACACTCCCCCCTAGGAAAAGAATCACTCCCCCCCCCCAGGAAAAGAAACACTCCCCCCCAGGAAAAGAAACACTCCCCCCAGGAAAAGAAACACTCCCCCCCAGGAAAAGAAACACTCCCCCCAGGAAAGAAACACTCCCCCCCAGGAAAAGAATCACTCCCCCCCCAGGAAAAGAAACACTCCCCCCAGGAAAAGAAACACTCCCCCCCAGGAAAAGAAACACTCCCCCCCCAGGAAAAGAAACACTCCCCCCTAGGAAAAGAATCACTCCCCCCCCCAGGAAAAGAAACACTCCCCCCAGGAAAGAAACACTCCCCCCCAGGAAAAGAAACACTCCCCCCCAGGAAAAGAAACACTCCCCCCCAGGAAAAGAAACACTCCCCCCCAGGAAAAGAAACACTCCCCCCCAGGAAAAGAAACACTCCCCCCAGGAAAAGAATCACTCCCCCCCAGGAAAAGAAACACTCCCCCCAGGAAAAGAAACACTCCCCCCCAGGAAAAGAAACACTCCCCCCCCCAGGAAAAGAAACACTCCCCCCCAGGAAAAGAATCACTCCCCCCCAGGAAAAGAAACACTCCCCCAGGAAAGAATCACTCCCCCCCCCCCCAGGAAAAGAAACACTCCCCCCAGGAAAAGAAACACTCCCCCCCAGGAAAAGAAACACTCCCCCCCCCAGGAAAAGAAACACTCCCCCCCAGGAAAAGAATCACTCCCCCCCCCCAGGAAAAGAAACACTCCCCCCAGGAAAAGAAACACTCCTTCCCAGGAAAAGAAACACTCCCCCCCCCCAGGAAAAGAAACACTCCCCCCCCAGGAAAGAAACACTCCCCCCCAGGAAAAGAAACACTCCCCCCAGGAAAAGACTCACCCCCCCCAGGAAAAGAAACACTCCCCCCCCAGGAAAAGAAACACTCCCCCCCCAGGAAAAAACTCCCCCCCCCCAGGAAAAGAAACACTCCCCCCCAGGAAAAGAAACACTCCCCCCCAGGAAAAGAAACACTCCCCCCCCCAGGAAAAGAAACACTCCCCCCCAGGAAAAGAAACACCCCCCCCAGGAAAAGAAACACTCCCCCCCAGGAAAAGAAACACTCCCCCCCAGGAAAAGAAACACTCCCCCACAGGAAAAGAAACACTCCCCCCCAAGGAAAAGAAACACTCCCCCCCCAAGGAAAAGAAACACTCCCCCCCCAGGAAAAGAAACACCCCCCAGGAAAAGAAACACCCCCCCAGGAAAAGAAACACTCCCCCAGGAAAAGAAACACTCCCCCCCAGGAAAAGAAACACTCCCCCGCAGGAAAAGAAACACTCCCCCCCAAGGAAAAGAAACACTCCCCCCCAAGGAAAGAAACACTCCCCCCCAGGAAAAGAAACACCCCCCCAGGAAAAGAAACACCCCACCCCCCCCAGGAAAAGAAACACTCCCCCAGGAAAAGAAACACCCCCCCTAGGAAAAGAAACACTCCCCCCTCCAGGAAAAGAAACACTCCCCCCCCAGGAAAAGAAACACTCCCCCCCCAGGAAAAGAAACACTCCCCCCCCTCTTCTCCTTTGCTGCTAAGAAATGAAGCTATTTTAACAAACCACGAAGGCAAACAAGGTGATTCTTTGCGGACACTGTTACTAAACGTCCCACTAACAATCTCACTCGTTACAGCTCTTGACTCGGATGAGTTGAGTAATACATGAATTTGTAATTATTTATTCATTTATAGTCATTCCACAGTCAATTCCCATCCACACTCCACCACATGGCTATAGGTCGCAACATAAATATGTGGTCAAGACGCAACATATGCGACATGTGACTAAGACGCAACATATGCGACATGTGGCCATGCGGGGTACAAACACTAATTGGACAAGGGGTTAATAATGTTTCATTAGAGGACATTGGATGAAGGCCTAAGATATGAAGCATATACCACAGCCACACCACATACCACAGCTACACCACATACCACAGCCACACCACATACCACAGCCACACCACATACCGCATAAGGCACACCACATACCACAGCTACACCACATAAGGCACACCACATACCACAGCTACACCACATAAGGCACACCACATACCACAGCTACACCACATACCACAGCCACACCACATACCACAGCCACACCACATACCGCATAAGGCACACCACATACCACAGCTACACCACATAAGGCACACCACATACCACAGCTACACCACATAAGGCACACCACATACCACAGCCACACCACATACCACAGCTACACCACATACCACAGCCACACCACATACCGCATAAGGCACACCACATACCACAGCTACACCACATACCACAGCTACACCACATACCACAGCCACACCACATACCGCATAAGGCACACCACATACCACAGCTACACCACATAAGGCACACCACATACCACAGCCACACCACATACCACAGCCACACCACATACCACAGCCACACCACATACCACAATCACACCACATACCACAGCCACACCACATACCACAGCCACACCACATACCACAGCCACACCACATACCACAATCACACCACATACCACAGCCACACCACATACCACAGCCACACCACATACCACATTCAGGGGGCCACACCATCCCCCTCTCAGTATCATCTAGCGTGATACTAGATGATACTAGTCTTGTCCTCCAAGTCTTTGTTCTCAATATCCCGGCAAGCACAAAAAAAAATAAAAAATAAATTATTTTTGTTGTGGTCAGATATCTCTGTATATATATATCAGTCGTTAATTAATAATAATTACTGCTTGCCTGCGCCCAAACAAGGAGGAAGACATTTTGATTCCGATTTGAATTATCTTTAGAAAACATTCAATGTCTTCGATACTTATCTCAAACGAATGTAACTGATCAACTCAATTTTTGTCTGTGATACCTAACGTGTTCACTCTCCTCGCTGCTCCAGTTGATGCACCAGTAATAGCTTTTTAATATGGCCCACAAATGTTTTCTCCAGAACACAGTTTTTCCTATATGACGGGCGCACACACACACACACACACACACACACACACACACACACACACACACACGCACACACACACACACACACACACACACACACACACACACACACACACACGCACACACACACACACACACACACACACACACACACACACACACACACACACACACACACACACACACACACGATGGACTACATCACGCAAAAATGCAAGAACGCAGCAAACAAGTTTGTCCCAGCCCAAAAGGAAAACAGTGAAATGAAGATGAGAAACCCATGGTTTAATCAGAGATGTAGGCTAGCTAAGCAGCAAAGTAAAAGGGCATGGAGAAACTATAGGAATAACAGGACACTGGAGAGCAGAGAAAGATACCAGAATGCCAGGAATGAATATGTCAGGATGAGAAGAGAGGCAGAAAGACAATACGAAAATGACATCGCAAGCAAGGCAAAGACTCAACCTAAATTGCTGCACAGCCACATCAGGAGGAAAACAACAGTGATGGAACAGGTAATGAAACTGAGGATAGGGGCAGACAGATTCACTACACATGACAAGGAAGTGTGCAAAGAACTCAATAAGAAATTCCAGGAAGTCTTCACAGTAGAGCAAGGAGAAGTCCCCCCAGACATAAGAGAGGGGATATCTAACCACTAGAGGAGTTTGTGATTACCAATGGGGAGGTGAGGAAGCATCTGCTAGATTTGGATGTGTCAAAGGCTATAGGTCCAGATGGAATCTCACCATGGATAGTAAAGGAGCAGAAGCTCTGTGCAGGCCTGCCACTATCCATGGTGTACAACAAGTCCAAACACTATCCAGTGACACCAGTGTTACCAGTGACACTATCCATGGTGTCACTGGTAACAAGTGATTTCAAAGTATTCAAAGGTATTCAGAGTTCAATCCAAGTAAATGCAAGGTGATGAAACTAGGCGGAGGAAACAGGATGCTAGACAGTCAATACCGAATGGGAGATAAAGTTCTTCACGAAACAGACAGAGAAAAAAGACTAAAGGGTTGATATTACTCCCAACCTGTCACTAGCAGCCCACACCAACAGAATATCATCAGTTCCACACGGAACGTTGGCTAATATAAGAAGTGCCGTTGGGAATGTGAACAAGAGTTGTTCAGTATCTTGTATATCGTTTATGTCAGACCAACTCTGGAATATGCAGCAGCAACGTGGAGTCCTTATCTCATTAAGCACAACACGAAGATGGTGAAGGTTGAGAAGTATGCCACCAGACTTGTCCCAGAGCTGTGAGGTATGAGCTACAAGTCTACAGGAGTTAAACCTAACATCACTGGAAGACAGAAGAAACAAGGGGAGACATGATTACCACATACAAAATCCTTAGGGGAATAGACAGAACTGACAAAGACAAACATTTACAAGTACAAGAACAAGGGGTCACAGATGGAAAATAAGTACACAAATGAGCTAGAGACAAAGGACTTATTTCTGTGTTAAGAGTAGTTAACAAATGTAATATATTAGGAAGTAATATAATGGAAGCAGACTCCAAACACAGTTTTAAATGAATATATGACACAGCCCAATAGGCTCTCGAATCTATACACCAGTCGGTTGAGAGGTGAGAGGCGGGACCCATGAGCGGTGGCTCATGGGGGCCAGATTCACGAAAGCACTTACGCAAGCACTTACGAACGTGTACATCTTTCCTTAATCTTTGACGGCTTTGGTTACATTTATTAAGCAGTTTGCAAGCGTGAAAACTTGCCAATCAATTGTTGTTATTGTTATAAACAGCCTCCTGGTGCTTCGGAGGTCATTAACTGTTTAATAATTGTAAACAAAGCCGCCAAAGATTGAGAAAAGATGTGCAGATTCGTAAGTACTTTCGTGAATCTTGCCCCTGGAGCAGCACCTCGGCCTGCAAACACATATAGGCGAATACACACAGGTACACATGAATATAGAGGGTGCCAGAAGAGGCAGGAAGGCCCAGGAGGTGACGAGTGAGGTGCCGTAGAGCCACGGGCGAGGTGGGGATAGAAGATAGCGCCAGGTGCACCACGAGCCTTCCACCCCCGAGGATAGTACACTCTTAGTCTGTCTTATATTCCTTGACCTTACGAACGCCATCACGACCTGCACTCAACTCTGCGTCATTGGATTACTCAATCCCCCGTCCCATCACCGATACCCCTAGTACTGTTATACACGGCTGAGGTCACACTTACACGGCTGAGGACACACACACGGCTGAGGACACACACACACGGCTGAGGACACACACACACACGGCTGAGGACACACACACACACGGCTGAGGTCACCAGCTTGGCAAATGAGTGAGGAAACACGTGGCGCAAAAGTTATCGTTCTTGCAAATTCCGCCACTACCCGAGATTTTCTTAACGAAAAACACAACAATAATAAAGCACAATACGGAGGAGGAACAACGTACGGAACAGGTTTGGCTGTGTTCATTAACGTAAATATTATAGAGCAGCACCACCTTGAGGAGCCGAGAGGATCTGGCCCAGCTTACACCTCATCTCTTCCCAGGCCTTCAGTGTCTAGCCCCTCAGCCAGGGGAGGGGGCTTCCTCGGCCAGGGGAAGAGGAAGGGGGCTTCCTCGGCCAGGGGAAGAGGAAGGGGGCTTCCTCGGCCAGGGGAAGAGGAAGGGGGCTTCCTCGGCCAAGGGATGGGAGGGGCTTCCTCGGCCAGGGGAAGAGGAAGGGGGCTTCCTCGGCCAGGGGAAGAGGAAGGGGGCTTCCTCGGCCAGGGGAAGAGGAAGGGGGCTTCCTCGGCCAGGGGAAGAGGAAGGGGGCTTCCTCGGCCAGGGGAAGAGAAAGGGAGGCTTCCTCGGGGCTTCCTCGGCCAGGGAAAGAGGAAGGGGGCTTCCTCGGCCAGGGGAAGAGGAAGGGGGCTTCCTCGGCCAGGGGAAGAGAAAGGGAGGCTTCCTCGCTCTGAGGTAGAGGAAGGGAGGCTTCCTCGCTCTGAGGTAGAGGAAGGGAGGCTTCCTCGCTCTGGGGTAGAGGAAGGGAGGCTTCCTCGCTCTGAGGTAGAGGAAGGGAGGCTTCCTCGCTCTGAGGTAGAGGAAGGGAGGCTTCCTCGCTCTGGGGTAGAGGAAGGGAGGCTTCCTCGCTCTGGGGTAGAGGAAGGGAGGCTTCCTCGCTCTGAGGTAGAGGAAGGGAGGCTTCCTCGCTCTGAGGTAGAGGAAGGGAATACACTCCAGCAATAACACACTAATTATTACATACAAAGTTACTATTTACAAAACTTTGTACACAACTTCCTCGCGTTTTACAGGAACCTGAAAATGAGTCAACTGCTCATAATACTTCAGCGATGTAATGGATAGTTATATATTTAATTCCGCGATATTACTGGTTAGTGAAATCTTTTAATTAGCAAGATAACTGTTTAACGAAGCCAATAAATCGCGGATATCGTGGTTATGGAAAACTTGATAATTAGGATCGCTGCAACTCGTACGATATATCAATATGCACAAAAAGTTGTACATTATAAATCGTCTTACCAAGAATTAGTATATTATACGTAGTCTTGCTTTCTTATTTTATATATATATATATTGCTTAAGCCTCGGATCTTCCTACATTATGGCGACCACCTGCCGCCTGCGACCACCTTGTTCTAGCGACCACTTTGTTCTGGCGACCACTTTGTTCTAGCGACCACCTGCCTCCTGCGACCACTTTGATCTAGCGACCACCTTGATCTAGCGACCACTTTGTTCTGGCAACCACCTGCCTCCTGCGACCACCTGCCTGCTGCGACCACTTTGTTCTGGCGACCACCTGCCTGCTGCGACCACTTTGTTCTGGCGACCACTTGCCTCCTGCGACCACTTTGTTCTGGTGACCACCTGCCTCCTGCGACCACTTTGTTCTGGTGACCACCTGCCTCCTGCGACCACTTTGTTCTGGCGACCACTTGCCTCCTGCGACCACTTTATTCTGGCGACCACCTGCCTCCTGCGACCACTTTGTTCTGGCGACCACTTGCCTCCTGCGACCACTTTGTTCTGATGACCACCTGCCTCCTGCAACCACTTTGTTCTGGCGACCACCTGCCTGCTGCGACCACTTTGTTCTGGCGACCACCTGTCTGCTGCGACCACCTGCCTCCTGTAACCACTTTGTTCTGGCGACCACCTGCCTGCTGCGACCACTTTGTTCTGGAGACCACCGGCCTGCTGCGACCACTTTGTTCTAGCGACCACCTGCCTGCTGCGACCACTTTGTTCTGGAGACCACCGGCCTGCTGCGACCACTTTGTTCTGGCGACCACCTGCCACCTGCGACCACTTTGTTCTGGCGACCACCTGCCTCCTGCGACCACTTTGTTCTGGCGACCACCTGCTGCCTGCGACCACTTTGTTCTGGCGACCACCTGCCTCCTGCGACCACTTTGTTCTGGCGACCACTTGCCGCCTGCGACCACTTTGTTCTGGCGACCACCTGTCTGCTGCGACCACTTTGTTCTGGCGACCACCTGCCGCCTGCGACCACTTTATTCTGGCGACCACCTGCCTCCTGCGACCACTTTGTTCTAGCGACCACCTGCCCCCTGCGACTACTTCCTCGTGGCGACCACCTGCCTGCTGCGACCACTTTGTTCTGGCGACCACCTGCCTGCTGCGACCACTTTGTTCTGGCGACCACCTGCCTCCTGCGACCACTTTGTTCTGGCGACCACCTGCCCCCTGCGACTACTTCCTCGTGGCGACCACCTGCCTGCTGCAACCACTTCCTCATGGCGACCACCTTGTTATGACAATCACTTTCTTCCGACAACCTTAAAATAACTGCTTATTAAAGACGACCACCTTCACTTGGCAAAAATGTCAATATTTCAACCCCACGTCCAGAGGTAGGGGGGGGGGGGGGCGCGAGGCCAGCTGAGGACACGGTCCCCCCGGGGGGAGGAGGGGGCAGACCAGTTGAGGACACTGATCGAGGGTGGGGGAGGGGGGGGGAGGAAGAGGAAGGGGGAGAGGGGGGGGACAAGTCAGCTGAGGACAAAGGGGTAAACTTTTGGTCGCCTTTCGTTGATTTCGGGAGTCCATGTCTCTGCGGCCCGGCCTCTGACCAGGCACCTGGTTGTTGATTTAGTCAACCAGACTGGTCGACACAGCTCCTCGCACCCTTACGTTTGAATCACAGCCTGGTGGATCAGGTATCTTTTGGAAGCTTCTCTTTTGAACACTGAGAGATCGGCGAGTGATGCCCCTTATGTGTGTGGTGTTGATAAAGAGTTCTCTCTCAGCGTACCTATTACACCTCAACGGGGGTATTTTGCACATCCTGCACATGCCTCCTCGTCTCGTGTGGTGTTACTTCCGTGTGCAAATTTGAAACCCGTCTTTCTAGTATTTCCCGTGTAAATTATTATGTATCTTTCCTGCCTGCGCTCTGAGGAATGCAGATTTAAAAATGTCAAGCATTCAAAATAATTTTAGATGTTTTATTGAGTTGAGGCTTTATTAAGTGGGGGACACAGCAGCTGAGGACACATGAGCCGGGGGGACACAGCAGCTGAGGACACATGGGCCGGGAAGAGATAGCAGCAGCAGCAGCTGAGGAGGAGGATCAACAAGGGCCGCAACAATACCAGACAGGAGACAGCCAGCATACGCAGCACCACTTAAGCCGGCCTCAGCACCAAGCACGGCACTAATCTATGATAATGAGACGAGGACTGATAGACCGATAAGCGCAGTAATACATACATATTACACTCGGGTCTTCTTTAAAACTCCTCCTGCCACTTTATGGCCGCCTTAGCCATCTCTTTGTGGCACGGTGTAGTGTATGGTGCTGGTGTATTGACCGTGATGGTGGTGTATTGACCGTGGTGGTGTATTGACCGTGGTGGTGTATTGACCGTGGTGGTGTATTGACCGTGGTGGTGTATTGACCGTGGTGGTGTATTGACCGTGGTGGTGTATTGACCGTGGTGGTGTATTGACCGTGCTGGTGTATTGACCGTGGTGTATTGACCGTGCTGGTGTATTGACCGTGCTGGTGTATTGACCGTGGTGGTGTATTGACCGTGGTGGTGGTGTATTGACCGTGGTGGTGGTGTATTGACCGTAGTGGTGGTGTATTGACCGTAGTGGTGTATTGACCGTGATGGTGTATTGACCGTGGTGGTGTATTGACCGTGATGGTGTATTGACCGTGGTGTATTGACCGTAGTGGTGGTGTATTGACCGTGGTGTATTGACCGTAGTGGTGGTGTATTGACCGTGGTGGTGGTGTATTGACCGTAGTGGTGGTGTATTGACCGTGGTGGTGGTGTATTGACCGTAGTGGTGGTGTATTGACCGTAGTGGTGGTGTATTGACCGTAGTGGTGGTGTATTGACCGTAGTGGTGGTGTATTGACCGTGGTGGTGGTGTATTGACCGTGGTGGTGGTGTATTGACCGTGGTGGTGTATTGACCGTGGTGGTGTATTGACCGTGGTGGTGCATTGACCGTAGTGGTGGTGTATTGACCGTGGTGGTGTATTGACCGTGGTGGTGGGGGACGGTGGAAGGTCTTGGTCCCCAACAGTTATCTTGGCAGAAAGGATAATCTCTGACCCTAACCTTAGACACACACATACAGTAACATTACTCGTCCATCAGGTGTCAATACCCAACCCGTTCTCGCACTTTCGTATAGTCAATATTGACTTATTAATATTAGTATTTAATAAGTCAATATTGACTGTAAGAAAGTGCGAGAACGGGTGTCAATACCCAGCTCTAAATGTCAACACACTCGCCTAGTATTACCTAAGCTCTCAACCGTGCATTTTACAGCATTAAAACTGCACCTGTCAATCTTCGCCTCCATTTTTGAAAGGCGATCTCCATCGTCTTGTAGTGATTTTGTGTTTTCTTAAGAATTTATTTCAAGTCATATTTTGTGTCATCTGCAAATCGGTAAATGCTGATGTTCAATTCTATGTCTAAATCGTTTATAATGGCACAGGTTCTAAGATGGAGGCCTTGGCTATATCTCCTATTTGGACCTGGTCTGTTTATGCTCACACGGGCCATGTCTGGTGTTCTCTTATACGGGCCACGTCGTGTTCTCTCCTCACACGGGCCACGCATCTCCTCACAATGTTCCCACTTCGCCAGTGAATTAAACTAGACACAAGTAATTATCCAAAGGCTAGACAGACATCACAGTACACTTTCTACACTACTGAGGCACCTTAGAGTTCCTGGGAGGAACTCTGGGGCCCCGGGCTCGACTCTGGGGCCCCGGGCTCGACTCTGGGGCCCCGGGCTCGACTCTGGGGCCCCGGGCTCGACTCTGGGGCCCCGGGCTCGACTCTGGGGCCCCGGGCTCGACTCTGGGGCCCCGGGCTCGACTCTGGGGCCCCGGGCTCGACTCTGGGGCCCCGGGCTCGACTCTGGGGCCCCGGGCTCGACTCTGGGAATCAGATTGAGCTGTGAGTACACGGGCTGGGCTCTATATAACACCAAATACTCCCAGGGTCCGCAATCTTCACCTTTCATTTAATGGGCTATTATTCCCCGGTTCCGCTTATACAATATACTGACTAAGTCTGCGTATACAACGATTGTATACAATGTTGTAATTAGCCAGTAATTGAGGAATGTCTCCCTTGTTGAGTGCTGACCTGTTGGTAGTAGCATTGGCTGTTGTAGTGTTGGTGATGGTATTAGTAATACTAGTGGTAGTAGTAATGGTGGGGGTAATAGTGGTAATGTTGGTAGCAGTGGTGGTCGTGGTAGTAGGAGCAGCAGCAGAGATGAGAGTAGCACTTGTATTAAGAGTAGTGTCAGCAGCAGTAGGAGGAGCAGCAGCAGCAGCAGCAGCAGCAGCAACAGCAGCAGCAGCAGCAGCAGCGTGTAGAGCACATGGGACAGACAAGTGACGTACCCTGCTGCATGTTAGTGAAGGCAAGCTGCTGGTGTCTTGAGAGAGCATCTAGGAGCGGGTGTCACCGCTTAAGATGCCGCCCTGCGCACCAAGGGCTGGCTGGCAGCGGCTCTGGCACAAGTCACACCGCAAGAGTGCTTCAGAGGCGGCAAGCACAGGTCCAAGGCGGCGGCACTGGCCCCACACACACACACACTGGGGCTTCACAGACACTCACGGGAAATACACAGACGGGTACAGAGCTACAGAGCCGAGCACAGACGGTTACAGAGCTACAGAGCCGAGCACAGACGGTTACAGAGCTACAGAGCCGGACACCATGACAACAGGAGCACTGGACTGACAAGGAGACGACTGAGGAACACCATAAGGTTCCCACACAAGAGGAGAGCGGCCCCATATCCCCCCTACACTTCTCTCTCTCTCTCCCACCCCCACTCCCACCTTACCCCAACTATGGGTACGAACACACCCGACCCCATAATGGGCCACTGCCCACACCACTAATCACCATACTTACCTACATCTCTCCTGGACGGAGAGCACGAGATAAGAATGTAGTAGTAACGGGTAATGAGAGAGAGAGAGGAGAGAGAGAGAGAGATGATGTGGGAATATGAAGGAGATGGGAGGCTCCTAGGACTCGGATATGGCAGGTGTAGACACAAGGAGACGGGGCGCGAGGAACACACACTCCTATATGGTCCTTATGTGCCCCAGCCATGTGGTCAGCCTCCTCTCTTTTCTCTCTCACACTCACACACATATAACTAGGGGGCTGGGGCGCCTCGCGGCTGAGTAGACAGCACTCTGGTGTCATAGCCCAATGGACCCCGGTTTGATTCCTGGCCGAGGTAGAGTTTGTTTCACCCTGTTGGTCCTGTTCACGTAGCTGCAGATAGGTACCTGGGAGTTAGACAGCTGCTACGAGCTGCTTCCTGGGGGATGTGTGTATGTGTGTGTGTGTTAGAGAGAAATACATGTAGTAGACACAATAAAGGAAAAATTATTAGTTAGAAACGCAGGACCCAAGAGCTAATAGCTCGATTCTGCAGATACAAATAGTAAATACACACACACACACACACACACACACACACACACACACACACACACACACACACACACACACACACACACACACACACACACACACACACACACGCACACACACACACAACCCCCTACAAAATTCTCAGGGGAATTGAAAGGGTGGACAAAGAAACTCTTTAGCACGGGTGGAACACTAACAAGGGAACACAGGTGGAAACTGAGTACCCAAATAAGCCACAGAGATATTAGAAAGAACTTTTTCAGTGTCAAAGAAGTTAACAAATGGAATGCATTAGGCAGTGATGTGGTGGAGGCTGACTCCATACACAGTTTCAAATGTAGATATGATAGAGCCCAGTAGGCTCAGGAACCTGTACACCAGTTGACTGACAGTTGAGAGGCGGGACCAAAGAGCCAGAGCTCAACCCCCGCAAGCACAACTAGGTGAGTACACACACAATATCATAAACCCATTACCACAAAGTGATGGAGAAAGTTAGGATAAATGAGAATAACGGAGCACCAGGGAAGGATAAACTTTGTAACGTAAGTACAATATAAGATTTAGTGGTGGAAAGTCATGCCTCACCAACTTGACACAAAGATACAAGAATCAGAAGGCTAGGTAGGCTGCATCTTCACTGACAGTCATAAAGCACTAGACAGTGTCCCTAGCGGAAGGGAGGCGTAAGAGATTAACAAACACGCTACGATAACTAGAAAAAACACTGACCTGGGTTAGAGAGTACCTGAATGACAGAAAACAGAGGTTGACACAGATGTGGAGCTGGAGTGATGACTACTGGAGTTTACCCACGGCTTGTTCCTAGGGTCACTACCGACTGGTCCTAATTTATGTGAATGATACACCCGACGGAGTGACCCCGTACATGTCAATGTCTCCAGATGTTAAACTACTGAGACACGCAAACAAGGAGAAGGAACGTCGATAACAGGAAGTCAATGACATCCTTCAGGAGAGGAGGTTACAATCGACTTGAGAATGGTCCAGGACGGACCGAAACGTCGTCGTCGTCCCTTCACCTTCCAGTGTGTGGTCTGGTCAATATCCTCCAGGAGAGTCCAGACGCGTGGAGGTCAGAGTTGATCCATAACACGTGGTGCACACGTGGCAGGGAGACCACCACTGTACCGGTGGACCACCGCTGTACCGGTGGACCCCCACTGTACCTGTAGACCCCCGTCCCCCTCACAGTACCTTACCTTGCGGTTGGTCACCTTGCGATGATTCCAGGGCTTAGCGTCCCCGCGGCCCGATCCTCAACCAGGCCTCCTTGTTGCTGGACGCGGCTGCTCGCGGCCTGACTTATGCGTCACAGCCTGCTTGATCAGTCTGGTTAAGGTGTTTATCACAAGTTCTCTCTTGAACACTGTGAGGGGTCGGCCAGTTATGCCCCTTATGTGTAGTGGAAGCGTGTTGAACAGTCTCGGGCCTCTGATGTTGATAGTTCTCTCTTGAACACTGTGAGGGGTCTGCCAGTTATGCCCCTTATGTGTAGTGGAAGCGTGTTGAACAGTCTCGGGCCTCTGATGTTGATAGTTCTCTCTTGAACACTGTGAGGGGTCTGCCAGTTATGCCCCTTATGTGTAGTGGAAGCGTGTTGAACAGTCTCGGGCCTCTGATGTTGATAGTTCTCTCTTGAACACTGTGAGGGGTCGGCCAGTTATGCCCCTTATGTGTAGTGGAAGCGTGTTGAACAGTCTCGGGCCTCTGATGTTGATAGTTCTCTCTTGAACACTGTGAGGGGTCTGCCAGTTATGTCCCTTATGTGTAGTGGAAGCGTGTTGAACAGTCTCGGGCCTTTGATGTTGATAATTCTCTCTCAAGAGTACCTGTTGCACCTCTGTTCTTCACCGGGGGTATTCTGCACATCCTGCCATGCCTCCTGGTCTCATGTGATGTGGGGGCGGGCGTGGAGTGGTGCACGAGGGGTCTCACTGGTAAGAGGAAGGTAAGAGTAACTAAGCCAGCAGACGAGAAGCAGACGAGCACGGGAACAGTACCTGAGTCGACCAGCGGGTCCACGACTATGGTTGCTGGGACAGCCGGGGTGAACCCAGTACTGTCCCGCCCTCTCTCCCCAGTACAACAAAAACCCCACCACACTACACCAAGGCCGGCCAACACGCACTAGTGTGCACTCCTCCACGCCAACAGCACACACACCTACACATTACCCACAACTACACCCACACAAATAAAGGAAGTGATCTGCGTGGTGACTGAAGATGGCAAGAGGTTAGAGACCCCGACAGTAATGTTTATATAAAGCTTTTCTCACGCCCTGTGGAACCCGTAGCAAAACTGCGACGCTTCACCAAGGTCACCCACGCCTGACCACCCCACACACACATCACTGCTACACAACTTGCAGAAACGGTAGGAGTGAAAGTGTTGGTGTGGATTAGGGACTACCCACAAGATAACTCATGCCACAGTGCGAGGAAGGTGGGAGTGAGGAGACGTCCGGCAGGGTCGTCCCACAGGGCTCAGTATTAGGGCTTTCATTATGAGCAAAACAAAAGACAAGCACGGTGAATGAGAGCGTGAGTAAACAGAGAGGGGGTCACCAGTGACTACAAGTTTAACTCAAACAAGTGCTAAGTACTGCGGGTGGGCGCTGGAGCCAGATATAACGTATCAATATGAGAGGAAACCTTCGTAGAGTGATAGTGAGAGGATCTGCCATCACTCAGTAAGAGAAGGGAACGAGGTATTCCCACAGCGAACACTAGACACACGCCACCAGAGGCCGCTGAATGATTTCCTCAAACGCTGCCAATAACATCTTACACGGGAGAGACATCTCCCGTCACGCAGGGTGCAGTCGCACCTCCACAGATCTCCAGTATCAGCTCTTAATACTGGTAATGGCTCAAAAGGGCCACCACTTACGGGCTATTCATGCCCGTGCCACCTTTTGGGTGGCTTAATCTTCATCCATTTGGTCCAGGAACATCTCCCGTCACGCAGGGTGCAGTCGCACCTCCACAGATCTCCAGTATCAGCTCTTGATACTGGTGATGGCTCAAAAGGGCCACCACTTACGAGCTATTCATGCCCGTGCCACCTTTTGGGTGGCTTCATCTTCATAACACATTCACAAGGGAGACATCTCCCGCCATGCAGGGTGCATTCGCACCTCCACAGATCTCCAGTATCAGCTCTTGATACTGGTAATGGCTTAAAATGGCCACCACTTACGGGCTATTTATGCCCGTGCCACCTTTTGGGTTGCTTCATCTTCATCTTAACACATTCATAAGGGAGACATCTCCCGTCATGCAGGGTGCATTCGCACCTCCACAGATCTCCAGTATCAGCTCTTGATACTGGTAATGGCTTAAAAGGGCCACCACTTACGGGCTATTCATGCCCGTGCCACCTTTTGGGTGGCTTAATCTTCATCAATCAATCAATCAATTAATCTTCATCAATCATAACATCTTAGTCTTATTGCCTCACAATCAGCCTGTCTTATGAAGCTCAAGCCGCACTTCATAACGATGGAAAAGTGATCAAATAGAGACATGTTAGGAACATAGAAGATACTCAGAAAAGACAGACTATTCAGCATGCGTGGGCCACTGAATGTAGGCAGATGGACAAATAAGCGAAGGGGCTGTAAGAATGTATTCATCCTAAGTATGACCAAGCACAAGTGTGTCAGGAATCATCATATAATGATACCTGAAGACCGAGACTCGCACGTTGGTGAGCCTGCGTGCGCGCGCGCACACTCTCTCACACACACACACACTCACACACACACACACACACACACACACACACACACAAACACACACACTTACTGAACTTTTTCAGTGTCAGAGTAGTTAACGGATGGAATGCATTAGGCAGTGATGTGGTGGAGGCTGACTCCATACACACAGTTTCAGGTGTAGATATGATAGAGCCCAATTGGCTCAGGAATCTGTACACCTGTTGATTGACGGTTGAGAGGCGGGACCAAAGAGCCAAAGCTCAACCCCCGCAAACACAAATAGGTGAGTATAGGTGAGTACACACACACAGAGGAGGTGAACAGAGGCATGAGCGTCCACAGAAGGCCTACCAGAACCGCTCACCCCCCATAACCCTAAACGTGGCCCAGGCTACTGAGCCTACACTATAAGGATCCCAACCCTACACACTCCATCTGGCGGAGGCAACACAGCCCCATACTGCACACCAAGACACATCCCAATTATGACCCCCTCCATAGCCGGATAGCACATCCTGTGCCCGCGCGCACACTCGCCCCCAGAGCATGTGCTGCTACCCAACTTACCCATCAGTAGGGACTCACTCTTACCCATATTCCCACTTCCTCCCCACCTCTGGCTCCCCCATGGGTGTACTCACCTAGTTTTACTCACCTAGTTGTGTCTGCGGGGGTTGAGCTCTGGCTCTTTGGTCCCGCCTGGCCCTCCCGCCCCCCCCCCCTTCATGGGTCGTGAGACCCTCACATGTCTCTCGTAGCTAGTGACCTCCACACTCTCCTGGGGCCAGATTCACGAAGCAGTTACGCAAGCCCTTACGAACCTGCACATCTTTTCTCAATCTTTGGCGGCTTTGTTTACAATTAATAAACAGTTAATGACCTCCGAAGCACCAGGAGGCTGTTTATAACAATAACAACACTTGATTGGCAAGTTTTCATGCTTGTAAACTGCTTAATAAATGTAACCAAAGCCGTTAAAGATTGAGGAAAGATGTACACGTTCGTAAGTGCTTGCGTAACTGCTTCGTGAATCAGGCACCAGTCTATTCACTGCACACTGCCCATATCTCCCCCCCCCCATCACCCCACCTTAAACTTCAAACTGTATCGCCCCCTCCCACCCCCCCGTCCCACCTGTCGGCTTCCCCTGGTTGAGGAAGCGGCCCCCCTCCACCCCCACCGAGGACCCACAAAAACAGGCTCGTCCCTATCCCCCTCACCCCCCCCCCTAGCTCCCATACCCGCCAACCACCCTATTAAGGACAACCTAACGAAAATATTACCCAAGATTACACTTACCGGAGGTCAATATAACCAGCTGCTCAAGACTGTGGAGGGCGGCGGCGCCTCCCTCCACAGTGAAACTGGCCGCAGGTCAACACTGTGAACAGGGGCCTTAACTGCCACATCTGTGCACACATTGACAGATGAGAGGCGGGACCAAAGAGCCAGAGCTCAACCCCCGCAAGCACAAATAGGTGAATACACACACACACACACAGTTGTGTGTGTTGAGTTGAGTTGTAGTTGAGAGGCGGGACCAAAGAGCCAGAGCTCAACCCCCGCAAGCACAAATAGGTGAGTACACACACACACACACATAGGGGCCTGGTAGCCTGGTAGATAGGCCGCAGGACTCGTAATTCTGTGGCGCGGGTTCGATTCCCGCACGAGGCAGAAACAAATGGGCAAAGTTTCTTTCACCCTGAATGCCCCTGTTACCTAGCAGTAAATAGGTACCTGGGAGTTAGTCAGCTGTCACGGGCTGCTTCCTGGGGTGTGTATGTGTGTGGTGTGGAAAAAAAACAGAAAAAAAGTAGTTAGTAAACAGTTGATTGACAGTTGAGAGGCGGGCCGAAAGAGCAAAGCTCAACCACCACAAACACAACTAGGTGAATACAGTACGAGGACAGGCTGCGTGAAATGCACCTCACGACACTGGAAGACATACGAGTAAGGGGAGACATAATCACCACCTACAAAATTCTCAAGGGGAATTGACAGGGTAGATAAAGATAAAATGTTTAACACTGGTGGTAAGCGAACAAGGGGACACAGGTGGAAACTGAGTACCCAAATGAGCCATAGGGACTCAAATGAGTCCCTAATGAGCCACAAGGAACTTTTACAGTATCAGAGTAGTTAAAAGATTATTAGAAAGTGTTAGAAAGTGAATTGGTGGAGGCTGAACCATACGCAGTTTTTTTTCAAATTTAGATATGATAGAGCCCAGTAGCCTCAGGAACCTGTACATCAGTTGATTGACGGTTGAGAGGCGGGACCAAAGAGCCGATACTCAACCCCCGCAAGCACGACTAGGCGAATACACGAGACAAAGGCTAACATTATGTTCTCAACATCAATCCATTTTTCTAGTTAAAAAAAAAATAATTGAAGAGCGTAGAGTATTGAAGAATGGAACAGCAGTTCAGGAAAAGGCAGCAGAAGTTGATGATAAGAAAACAGCAGTTGATGAGAAGGGAACAGCAGTTGATGAGAAGGGAACAGCAGTTGATGAGAAAGGGAACAACAGGTAATGAAAGTGGAACAGCAAGCGATGAAAAGGAAAGAGCAGGTGATGAAAGGGGGAAGGGGGGAGAGGGGGAACAGCCGTTGATGAAAGGGTTCTCATTAATAAAAGATGTGGATTGTGGCCGGGCGTCACTAGTTATTGAGCACTTGTATAAACAAGTTTTTACAAGAGGGGCGGGTAAAGGGTGGTGGTATGCCTGGCCCCTCCACGCTCCTCCGGCCTCAGGTAAACACTCTCACACCACAGCCAGAACACTTCTGGTAGCGGCCCTTACTCTCCGGTACGGTGGTGGGGGAAGGCCTTACTGTCCGGTACGGTGGTGGGGGGAGGGCCTTACTGTCCGGTACGGTGGTGGGGGAGGGCCTTACTGTCCGGTACGGTGGTGGGGGGAGGGCCTTACTGTCCGGTACGGTGGTGGGGGAGGGCCTTACTGTCCGGTACGGAGGTGGGGGGAGGGCCTTACTGTCCGGTACGGTGGTGGGGGGAGGGCCTTACTCTCCGGTACGGTGGTGGGGGGAGGGCCTTATGTTGGGGGGGGGGTGGTGGGGGAGGGCCTTATGTTGGGGGGTGGGGGGGAGGTCCTTATGTTGGGGGTGGTGGGGGAGGTCCTTTATGTTGGGGGTGGTGGTAGAGGGCCTTTATGTTGGGGGTGGTGGTGGGGGAGGGCCTTACTCTCCGGTACGGTGGTGGGGGAGGGCCTTACTCTCCGGTACGGAGGTGGGGGAGGGCCTTTATGTTGGGGGTGGTGGTGGAGGGCCTTACTGTCCGGTACGGTGGTGGGGGAGGGCCTTATGTTGGGGGGTGGGGGGGAGGTCCTTATGTTGGGGGTGGTGGTGGGGGAGGTCCTTATGTTGGGGGTGGTGGTGGGGGAGGGCCTTATGTTGGGGTGGTGGGGGAGGGCCTTATGTTGGGGGTGGTGGGGGAGGGCCCTTACTGTCCGGTACGGTGGTGGGGGAGGGCCTATGTTGGGGGTGGTGGGGGAGGGCCCTTACTGTCCGGTACGGTGGTGGGGGAGGGCCTATGTTGGGGGTGGTGGGGGAGGGCCCTTACTGTCCGGTACGGTGGTGGGGGAGGGCCTTTATGTTGGGGGTGGTGGGGGAGGGCCTTTATGTTGGGGGTGGTGGGGGAGGGCCCTTACTGTCCGGTACGGTGGTGGGGGAGGGCCTTTATGTTGGGGGTGGTGGTAGAGGGCCTTTATGTTGGGGGTGGTGGTGGGTGGGGGCCTTTATGTTGGGGGTGGTGGTAGAGGGCCTTTATGTTGGGGGTGGTGGTGGGTGGGGGCCTTTATGTTGGGGGTGGTGGTAGAGGGCCTTATGTTGGGGTGGTGGTGGGGGAGGGCCTTATGTTGGGGGTGGTGGTGGAGGGGGTCCTTTATGTTGGGGGTGGTGGTGGGGGAGGTCCTTTATGTTGGGGGGGGTGGGGGAGGGCCTTATGTTGGGGGGTGGTCCTTATGTTGGGGGTGGTCCTTATGTTGGGGGTGGTCCTTATGTTGGGGGGTGGTGGGGGAGGGCCTTATGTTGGGGGTGGTGGGGGAGGGCTTTATGTTGGGGGTGGTGGGGGAGGTCCTTTATGTTGGGGGGTGGTGGTGGAGGGCCTTATGTTGGGGTGGTGGGGGGGGAGGGCCTTATGTTGGGGGTGGTGGTGGGGGAGGTCCTTTATGTTGGGGATGGTGGTGGAGGTCCTTTATGTTGGGGGGTGGTGGGGGAGGTCCTTATGTTGGGGGTGGTGGGGGGGGGGGAGGTTCTTTATGTTGGGGGTGGTGGGGGGGGTCCTTATGTTGGGGGTGGGGGAGGTCCTTTATGTTGGGGGTGGTGGGGGAGGGCCTTATGTTGGGGCTGGTGGTGGGGTCCTTTATGTTGGGGGTGGTGGGGGGGTCCTTTATGTTGGGGGTGGTGGGGGAGGTCCTTTATGTTGGGGGTGGTGGGGGAGAGCCTTATGTTGGGGGTGGTGGTGGGGGAGGTCCTTTATGTTGGGGGTGGTGGTGGAGGGCCTTATATTGGGGGTGGTGGGGGAGGTCCTTTATGTTGGGGGTGGGGGAGGTCCTTTATGTTGGGGATGGTAGTGGAAGTCCTTTATGTTGGGGGGTGGTGGGGGATGGTAGTGGAAGTCCTTTATGTTGGGGGGTGGTGGGGGAGGTCCTTATGTTGGGGGTGGTGGGGGAGGGCCTTTATGTTGGGGGTGGTGGTGGAGGTCCTTTATGTTGGGGGTGGTGGTGGAGGTCCTTTATGTTGGGGGTGGTGGAGGAGGTCTCTTATGTTGGGGGGGTGGGGGAGGACCTTTATGTTGGGGGGTGGGGAAGGTCCAGATATGGGGATAGTGTTTTGGAAGGTTCATTTTCTGGGAGAGTGAGGGAGGGGGGAGGGGTAAATTTTGAGGCAAGAGGGGGTTTGAGAAGTATATTATTTTTAATATCTGTATGGTAGTAAGGTGTGGGGGGAGGAGGGTTGTAGGGGAGAGGGGGAAGAGAAGGGTGGGGGAGGAGATAAGAGGGGGTTGAGGGGAAGAAGGGGGTGGGGTGCTGAGAGTGGGTCAGCGTGGTGGGGGCAGGATGGGCAGGTCTCCGCTTGGGTAGGGAATAATTAGGATGAAAGGTATCATATCCCCCGGCGCTCATTTGCATATCTCAGCAGAGAATCATACTCGAATGTCACTTATACACCAGCCCCGTCCTTGCCACACATGGCAAAGCATTATGTATACCAACAATGATCTGCGTGCACACATATGACGCACAAGTGGCGCATGATACATATAACTGTAAGAGGAATGAGCAAAATAGGAATGAACTAGAGAAGGGGGAGGGAGAGTAAAACACTATTTTGCCTCAAAGGCAGACATGACAGGACACGTGTCGGCGAGGAATCATCTACAATAGTCGCCCTTACGGCTGTTAAGGCGAGGCTCAATGCGTAACACTCCAATAAGTAACACTCCAATAAGGGGGGTTTGCACTCCAATGTGCAAACACATTTGGTGCACGCACACACATAGGATTGAGCTCTGCCGGGACCAAAGAGCCGAAACTCAACCCCCCGCAAGCACAATGGTGAATACAGACGAGGGGCCTCGTGGCTGAGTGGACAACGCTCTGGGGTTGTAGTGGTAAGGGGCCCGGGTCAGATCCCCGGCAGAGGCAGAAACAAATTGGCAGAGATGATTTCACCCTGGTGCACAATTTCAAATGTAGATATGATAGGACCCAATAGGTTCAGGAATGTGTACACCAGTTGATTGACAGGTATGAGGCGGGACCAAAGAGCCAGAGCTCAACCCCCGCAAGCACAACTAAGTGAGCACCCACAAACCAGTTTTCTGGGGCAGTACATACCATTTTGCCGCATAAATCCCCTCAGGACATTATACAAAAACTAAGGTACTAAAAATCCCAGCGGCTTGGACACACACACACACACACACACACACACACACACACACACACACACACATAACTAATGTGTGATAAGACTAAACTGGAAAAGGTTCAAAGCCCACCAGACTAGTACCCGAGCTGAGAGGTATGAGCTACGAGGAGAGACTACGGGAATTAAAACCTCACTTCGCTGGAAGACAGAAGAGTTAGGGGGGACATGATCACCACATTCAAGATTCTGAAGGGAATTGATAGGGTAGATAAAGACAGTCTATTTAACACAAGGGGAACACGCACAAGGGGACACAGGTGGAAACTGAGTGCCCAAATGAGCCACAGAGATATTAGAAAGAACTTTTTTAGTGTCAGAGTGGTTGACAAATGGAATGCATTAGGGGGTGATGTGGTGGAGGCTGACTCCATACACAGTTTCAAGTGTAGATATGATAGAGCCCAATAGGCTCAGGAATCTGTACACCTGTTGATTGACGGTTGAGAGGCGGGACCAAAGAGCTAGAGCTCAACCCCCGCAAACACAACTAGGTGAGTACACACACACACACACACACACACACACACACACACACACTTCTCAACCGCAGCTCCACGGACCTCAAAGGTAACTACAAGTTACGCAAAAGACAGACTAATTCGAATTATATGTAAATGTATTTGAGTAATTTTCGTGTGTAATCTTTTTCATCTAATCATCAAGAGCAAAGGCAGACATCGTCTCCTTTCACTCGACATGAAATCGGTGTGTTGCTCTAACGTGGACCCGGAATTACTTCAAGGGAACGCCCTAAGGGCCCGTTAAGGATGGATGGCAACAGGAATGCCACAGAACCTGCAGTGTTCCTGATCCCTGTGAATCATCTCACAACGTTATCTTGAGGTTATCTTGAGGTTATCTTGAGATGATTTCGGGGCTTTTAGTGACCCCGCGGCCCGGTCCTCGACCAGGCCTCCATCCCCAGGAAGCAGCATGTGACCTATTTTACTGCTAGGTAACAGGGGCATAGGGTGAAAGAAACTTTGCCTATTGTTTCTCGCCGGCGCCCGGGATCGAACCCGGGACGACAGGATCACAAGTCCAGCGTGCTGTCCGCTCGGCCGACCGGCTCCCCCAGGGTAGAGACTTCTCCCTCACAAAGTTTACTGATAAAGAATGTTATAAGAATATATATGGTTGGTCATAATGAAAGTTCAGGATAATCCAATAACTGGCTGCTAGAGTTTAATTCAAGTACGTGCAAGGTAATGAACCAGAGTGTCGACTACAGCAGGCTAGAGACACATTACCTAATCTTGAGGTTATCTTGAGATGATTTCGGGGCTTTAGCGTCCCCGCGGCCCGGTCCTCGACCAGGCCTCCACCCCCAGGAAGCAGCCCGTGACAGCTGACTAACACCCAGGTACCTATTTTACTGCTAGGTAAAAGGGGCATCAGGGTGAAAGAAACTCTGCCCATTCTTTCTCACCGGCGCCCGGGATCGAACCCAGGACCACAGGATCACAAGTCCAGTGTGCTGTCTGCTCAGCCGCCGGCTCCCTTATCCTACATACACAATTCTCAGGAGAACTGACACGACGATCAAAGATTTCCTGATGTAGGTGGACAGAGGAACCAGGGACACGGGAGGAAAACAAGGCACCAAATAATATTCCATGTGGCGAGATGGAAGGGCCACAATACTGGAGCTGTAGAGCTAGACTCAACAACCACCACCATATATAGCTACGACAAGAGTCACATAGGCTCTGGAACCTGAATACCAGTTGACTCAAGGCTGTGAGGCGAGACCCAGGAGGCGACGCTCAACCCACACAACTATGTGTATACACGCGCCCTCACACCATATGGAACCTCTGACACACAAGACCCCAAGGTCGCCCTCGGTAATACCAAACTTCCGCCGGCACCACCATCCACCCCGTCAACCCCACCCCCGTCAACCACCCCCGTCAACCCCACCCCCGTCAACCACCCCCGTCAACCCCACCCCCGTCAACCCCACCCCCGTCAACCCCACCCCCGTCAACCACCCCCGTCAACCACCCCCGTCAACCCCACCCCCGTCAACCACCCCCGTCAACCCCACCCCCGTCAACCACCCCCGTCAACCCCACCCCCGTCAACCACCCCCGTCAACCCCACCCCCGTCAACCCCACCCCCGTCAACCCCACCCCAGTCAACCCCACCCCCGTCAACCACCCCCGTCAACCCCACCCCCGTCAACCACCCCCGTCAACCCCACCCCCGTCAACCCCACCTCCGTCAACCACCCCCGTCAACCACCCCCGTCAACCACCCCCGTCAACCCCACCCCCGTCAACCCCACCCCCGTCAACCCCACCCCCGTCAACCACCCCCGTCAACCCCACCCCCGTCAACCCCACCCCCGTCAACCCCACCCCAGTCAACCCCACCCCCGTCAACCACCCCCGTCAACCCCACCCCCGTCAACCCCACCCCCGTCAACCACCCCCGTCAATCACCCCCGTCAACCCCACCCCTCACCCACCCCCGTCAACCCCACCCCTCACCCACCCCCGTCAACCCATCCTCCACACCAGCCTGCCCTCCAAAACCATGGCTCCAAACCGCCTCTCACCAGCCAGACCAACGTACGTACGTACGTGTACGTGTACGTGTACGTGTACGCGCGCGCGCGCGTGTGTGTGTGTGTGTGTGTGTGTGTGTGTGTGTGTGTGTGTGTGTGTGTGTGTGTGTGTGTGTGTGTGTGTGTGTGTGTGTGTAGTCTTGACATGATACACGACACATTCTTGACACACACACATTCTACACTCATGACTTTAACACGATCAAGATCACAACTTCTCACGCTTGCACGCAACGTGTGAAGACACACGCACAGCAACACCCCCCCCCCCCATGCGTACAAACACACGCTAATGTTTGTGCACAACACCAGAGGGCAACATGTGCACAAAGACACAAGCTAACATGTGCAAACATGACACGCACACCAGGCAACACACAACACCAGCCAGGGACGCAACACAACACCAGCCAGGGACGCAACACAACACCAGCCAGGGACGCAACACACACAACACCGACCAGGGACGCAACACAACACCAGCCAGGGACGCAACACAACACCGACCAGGGACGCAACACAACCAGCCAGGGACGCAACACAACACCGACCAGGGACGCAACACAACCACCATCTGGAGCATGGTGTCCATGCTCCACTCCTGGAGATGGTCTCAGGAGTGCTCCTACTCCCCGAGTCTGGCCCCATGTGATAACTTGTTCCAACAGGCTGTTGCTTGGAGCGACCCGCAGGCCCACATATCCACTGTTGGTCCACCATCTCTTGCCAGGGACTTATCTAATTGCTTCTTCAAGACATTATCCTTCAAGAAGAACTTTCCTGGAAACGAGGAACATTCATTTAAGTTCCTCGTTTCCACTATAACTAAGTACCTGTAATTCATCAACCGTTAAACATCATGTTATTTTCCGTTGCCCAATCCAAGAATTTATTGATTGGACTTTAATTTCTTCATTGATTGACATGCCCCAGACTAGTGCAGACGGCTACATGTTTGGTGGCGGTGCCCTCCACTTCTGACACTCGCCTCCACACTGGTGCTGGCACACACTACCTACAAAAGGACAAAGTTGAGACGGAGACTTGGTGATGGTGTGGGTGATCCACACCAGCCAGTCAGCCAGTCGCTGGCTGGCTGGCTGGCTGGCTGGCTGGCTGGCTGGCTGGCTGGCTGGCTGGCTGGCTGGCTGGCTGGCTGGCTGGCTGGCTGGCTGGCTGGCTGGCTGGCTAGCTGGCTGGCTGGCTAGCTGGCTAGCTGGCTGGCTGGCTGGCTGGTTCTTCAACGGCACTTTGGACTCCACCCACTGAACACCTACGCCCCACACACATGAATGGACGCTCCGTCTCCTCAATAAGAACCATGAATGGAAAGGCACGGGAACATGAATGGACTGGGAACCATTTGAGAGGGAACAATTAATGTCATGCCACATGAATGGCAAGTTCACGGTACATGACTGGCATGACTGACACTGTTCCTCACAAGTGACCCTCTATGCATACTTGAAAACCAGGCTGATGGACCAGGAAAAAGTACTAAAATGGGCGAAGGAGTACCTTGAGGTTATCTTGAGATGATTTCGGGGCTTTTTTTTTTAGTGTCCCCGAAGCCCGGTCCTCGACCAGGCCTCCACCCCCAGGAAGCAGCCCGTGACAGCTGACTAACACCCAGGTACCTATTTACTGCTAGGTAACAGGGGGCATAGGGTGAAAGAAACTCTGCCCATTGTTTCTCGCCGGCGCCTGGGATCGAACCCAGGACCACAGGATCACAAGTCCCGCGTGCTGTCCGCTCGGCCGACCGACTCCCTACCTTTCAGGAAGTACCTTTCAGGAAGAAGGCAGAGTAAGATGAGAGCTATCTGCATGGAGAAAGGTAACGAGTGGAGTGCCTCAAGGTTAGTACCAGGGTCCATCCTGTTCCTTATAAATGTAAATGATCTAACAGAGGAAGCAAGCTCATTCTTATCCATGTTTGGACGATGTTAAACTTAATGAGATGAATCAGAACTGATGAGGACAGCAATACAAGATGAACTAGACAATCTCCAGAGGGGGTCTTAGAAATGGCTACTAGACTTTAACCCTGACAAATGTGGGGTTATGAGAATAGAAGCTGGATGAAGGGAAGGCAACTTTCGATTTCTGAAAAAGACTCATGAGTGAGCATAACTCGAGATCTGACACCAGAAGTATACACAAGGAGAATAACAAGGGCTGCATCTGTCATACAAGCAAACGTCTGGTTATCCGTCAGGAATTTTGACAAAGATCCCTTCAGAGCTGTTATCTTGAGGTTATTTTGAGATGATTTCGGGGCTTTTTAGTGTCCCCGCGGCCCGGTCCTCAACCAGGCCTCCACCCCCAGGAAGCAGCCCGTGACAGCTGACTAACACCCAGGTACCTATTTTACTGCTAGGTAAAATAGCACGATATACACGATAGCGGTGTATACATCCCCTGTGTGACCTGTTACCGAGTATGCTGCCCCGGTATGGAACCCCCTATCTAAACAAGCACAAAACAAATCGAGTTAAAAATCCAAGAATATGGAACAAGAAATCAAGAAACAGTAGAACGAGGGGACATAATTGGAAACTGAAAACATAAATGCATCACAGGGATGTCAGAAGGAACTTTTGCAGCCTAAGAATAGTAAATAGGTGGAACGCAGATGACAAAGTTTTCTAAACGAATTCGCCTCAGCTGTACATGTAGATACAAGTCAATTGGTGAAATGAGTTACTGAACTAATGATTGTCGACAGGCGGGTGTAAAATGCAGATGTTGTAGTGTGCAAGCTGAAGTAGGTAATTACAGCACACCCCCACACGCGGCCAACCACACATAACACACCAGGAAGAAGCCGCCGTCACCACCGCCCTCCCCCGTCGCTATAATACACACCACAACCACCAATAAACGTCACGTGGGCCAAGTGAGTGAGTGAGTGAGTGAGTGAGTGAGTGAGTGAGTGTGTGTGTGTGTGTGTGTGTGTGTGTGTGTGTGTGTGTGTGTGTGTGTGTGTGTGTGTGTGTCTGTCTGTGTCTGTCTGTGTGTGTCTGTCTCCGTTTGTGTCCGCGCTGTGAGCACTACGGTGCTAGCCCCTCGCTACCTCTTTCCTGTAGTGACCAACCATTCAGTTACAGCCAGGTCGCTCATGAGACAAGAAAAAATACATCTCAAAGGGCTAAAGTAGCTTAGACTATTTCTACCCCCCGCCCCCCTCCCTCCCCGGTGATGGTGTCATCATGGCACCAACGAGGCACTGGCACCTCAATAATGGCACTTCTCCTGAGTCATAAAACATCGTACTTAAACGATGAACATAAAATTATACCTGATATGAATTGGGTATAATTCGACTCTGCTGTGACTCATCGACTCACAAGATCGATGGTTCACAGCTCATTAAGGACTAACAATTTACAGCTCACTAATGACTAAATCCGCGGTAATTAGCTAACCCGTCCTAAAAGTCCATTCTATCCAGCGGTCGACCCCCAAACATGCAATCATCAATTTTAACATACTGTTCATTCAAAAACAGAACTTTTCTCAGATATATATATTAATATTATTATATACATTAGCATATTGTATATATTTAGGACCTGGTTAGGTTAGGTGTTTAGGTTCTGTTGGCGATTATTTGTATTTACAACCCGTCCTCGACTCAAGTCCATTACATTCAGCGGTCGACCCCACAGACGCATTCATAAATTTTAACATGCTGTTCATTCAAAACGGAAATTTTCTCAAGTATAAATTAATATTATAATATATTAGCATATTGTGCATATATAGGCATAGGTTAGATTAGGTTAGGTGTTCTGTTGTGTTAGGTTCTGTTGGTGATTATTTGTATTTGTAGTACGTGGGTGAAGCATTTATAGCGTTGTGATTCGAACAAAATTCGTCAGTAAAGCACTTGTTCCGGATATGTTCGAACGTCAGCAGTTGTGAGTCGTGTGTAAACCGCTTTTCATTCCATTAATGTATAATGACTTACTGTAAATATATAGCTCTTGAAATACACCACTCTCCTTAACTAGCTGACATTGTAACTATAAGGTGTGAAGGATAGATCATAGTTAATGTAATAATCTCCGTTGAGGTCTGATAAAGACCTTTTGTGCCCCTCTGTAATCCTTTTTGCGCTACCGCTCACAGGATGAGTATGGGGTGCACAATAAAGCAGCCTCCACCGGCGGCAACAATCAAATCGTCTTCCGGAACGGAAGGAAAACAAAGGCTAACAACTGCCAGATGGTTCACGACCCATTAAGGCTCAACTCTGAGGGTTGGACGAGACGGTGTCACCACAGCGGCTTTAATGTGCCACGCTGAAAAGAGAGACGTAACTTCACACGCGCGCGCTCTCGCGCTCTCATGGGTGTTGTTGTTCTTGTTGTTGTTGTTGTTGTTATAGATTCAGCTACTTGGAACAAGTTCCAAGTAGCAGAATGGTGAGCCCGTAACTTACATGGCACAGGAGCGGGGCAAGTAGCACGGTCTATGGTGAGCCCGTAGTGGACTTACCTGGTGTGCGCGCGCGGGGATGCATATGTACCATGAACAAATGACTATCAACGCCACACTTATCACTGTTATATCCCATTTAACCTGTCCTCAGGGTGGTTATCTTGAGATGATTTCGGGGCTTTAGTGTCCCCGCGGCCCGATCCTCGACCAGGCCTCCACCCCCAGGAAGCAGCCCGCAACAGCTGACAAACTCCCAGGTACCTATTTTACTGCTAGGTAACAGGGGCATCAGGGTGAAAGAAACTCTGCCCATTGTTTCTCGCCGGCGCCTGGGAATCGATTACTGACAATGTGTCAATAATGTTACATTATTAACAATGTGAAAGGCTGCGAGCAGCTACTTCCAACAGCCTGATTAACCAGACCACCAACCAGGAGTCCTGGTCAGAGACTACTAGGCCGCGGAGACGTTGACCACCGGAACCAGCAACAGGGAGATTAAGCTTCCAAGACTGGTTAAAGACACTAACCACCTTGGAGTAGAGAAAAAGCAGAGGGAATATGATCACAACATACAAGATACCGAGGAAAATTGACAAGATGGACAAGGGGGACAGCTTTTTTTTTAAATTGAGAGAAAATGGAACAAAAGGACACAGATTGACGGTGAAAACGCAAGAGACTTGTAGAAAATTAAGGAAATGTTCCTAAACGAACCGAGGGAGCCGGTCGGCCGAGCGGACAGTACGCTGGACTTGTGATCTTGTGGTCCTGGGTTCGATCCCAGGCGCCAGCGAGAAACAATGGGCAGAGTTTCTTTCACCCTATGCCCCTGTTACCTAGCAGTAAAATAGGTACCTGGGTGTTAGTCAGCTGTCACGGGCTGCTTCCTGGGGGTGGAGGCCTGGTCGAGGACCGGGCCGCGGGGACACTAAAAAGCCCCGAAATCATCTCAAGATAACCCATACGGCTGGTATATACTGAAATAAGTAACGGAGGAAGGCCCTTATCCGCAGCGATAAGGCCAGATTTGACGTAGTTTGAACGGGGACGAAATACTGTCATTACTGTTGCCATAGTTATGTATATGGGCCGGGGGGGGGGGAGGCACCCCTAGGAGAACGTTATCGTGTTATCATCGCCACCACTCCCAACATTCCTGGCCAGGTGGATCCTCGCCCAGCTCCTCCTGTTATCCTTGTCCTCTCGCTCCTCCTGTTATCCTCGTCCTCTCACTCCTGTTATCCTCGTCCTCTCACTCCTCCTGTTATCCTCGTCCTCTAGCTCCTCCTGTTATCCTCACTCCTCCTGTTATCCTCGTCCTACTACTATTGCTATCGTCTTCACTTCCCTCCTGCTACTCATGTATGATATCTTCATCAGTGACATTATGAAGGCAAAGGGAGATAACAAGTCAGAAGGAATCTACACTATAAGTAAAAAAAATGGAAGAGATAAGCAAATGTGGGATCGGATATAATACCATCGCTAACATAAGAGGAACATGTAAACAGAGTAACATCAGCGGCATATGTAAAGCTGGCAAACAATAGACCGGCATGTAGAGACCTAAATATGGACCCTTAAAACAGTCTATTTAGCCAGCAATGTGAGGCAAATATTAGGATACACAGACATGATCCTGGAAACACAAACCGAAACTGTCTGTATTTTCCGCTTGTTACAACTTGTAATAAAGTTGTTACGTCTTGGCTTAACGTGTTTATGACGTGTTAGAACGTTGTTACAACTTGCTATATTGGTTGTTATAACTGGTTAGGAGGTGTTAAAACTTGTTCGAACGTTGTACCAACGTCGTAGTTTCGGTGTGTGTTTGGGCCAGGGGGTGGGGGGGGGGGGGAGGCCTGACAGCTGGGTGGACAGCGCTTCGGATTCGTAGTCCTGAGGTTCCGGGTTCAATCCCCGGTGGAGGCGGAGACATATGGGCAAAATGTTTCTTTCACCCTGATGCTCCTGTTACTTAGCAGTAAATAGGTACCTGGGGAGTTAGACAGCAGCTACGGGCTGCTTTATGGGGTGTGTGTAACAAAAAGGAGGTCTGGTCGACGAGGACCGGGCCGCGGGGACACTAAAGCCCCGAAATCATCTCAAGATAACCAGATACAAGCAAGTGGAACGCCAGCAGACCTATATACACAAAAAGAAGACTAACTAACACACAGCATGAATACTCTACATACACAGTGTGAGGCACGCACATACTGCCCTGTCAGGCGCCTCCTCATCTCCTCACAACAACAACAACAACCTTATACATTCCTCCCCCCCCCCCCCCTCATCCAATGCACCTGAACGAGCCTCACTTCACAAGGAAACAAAAGCACAAGCACCCAAGATGCCACGCGAGGGGAAAAACAGCACCTTAAGCAGATTGAGAACTCCCTCCCGCTGATTACTCAAGTATTCGCGGCCAAGCAGCATTCCTGCGTGAGTGGCGGCGTCTCAGGCCCGTAGAGTAGTCGTGTGGCGGCGTCCAGGTGGTCACACACACACACACACACACACACACACACACACACACACACACACACACACACACACACACACACACACACACACACACACACACACACACACACACACACTCACACACACACACACTACCTCCCCCCACAACACGCGGCTCCTGGTAAAACACCTCAACACAGCCCCGCTCCTGTGCCAGGTAAGTCCACTACGGGCTCACCATAGTCCGTGCTACTTGCCCCGCTCCTGTGCCAGGTAAGTCCACTACGGGCTCACCACAGCCCGTGCTACTTGCCCCGCTCCTGTGCCAGGTAAGTCCACTACGGGCTCACCATAGCCCGTGCTACTTGCCCCGCTCCTGTGCCAGGTAAGTCCACTACGGGCTCACCATAGCTCGTGCTACTTGCCCCGCTCCTGTGCCAGGTAAGTCCACTACGGGATCACCATAGCCCGTGCTACTTGCCCCGCTCCTGTGCCAGGTAAGTCCACTACGGGCTCACCATAGCCCGTGCTACTTGCCCCGCTCCTGTGCCAGGTAAGTCCACCACGGGATCACCATAGCCCGTGCTACTTGCCCCGCTCCTGTGCCAGGTAAGTCCACTACGGGCTCACCATAGCCCGTGCTACTTGCCCCGCTCCTGTGCCAGGTAAGTCCACCACGGGATCACCATAGCCCGTGCTACTTGCAACTTGTTCCAAGTAGCTGAATCTATAACAACAACCACAACACTACCCCTCCCCCCCCTCACCATTACACAACACACCACTACTACCATACTAACCCCCACCCCCTCCTTGCCCCCCCCGTCACACACCCACATACAAATTACCACCAATCACTTCCCCTCACACTTAATAAAGCATTAATTATTACTAGTAGTGTTAACGTAATCACTTTACCATCGCTACCAATGCAAGTACCAACATGTTAATATCATAATAATTATATAGATGTTAGTTCAGGAACATCTCAGAGAGAGAGAGAGAGAGAGAGAGAGAGAGAGAGAGAGAGAGAGAGAGAGAGAGAGAGAGAGAGAGAGAGAGAGAGAGAGGAGAGAAAGGAGAGAAAGGAGAGAGAGGAGAGAGAGGAGAGAGAGGGAGGAGAGAGGGAGGAGAGAGGGAGGAGAGAGGGAGGAGAGAGGGAGGAGAGAGAGAGAGAGAGAGAGAGAGAGGGAGGAGAGAGAGAGAGAGAGAGGGAGGAGAGAGAGAGAGAGAGAGAGGGAGGAGAGAGAGAGAGAGAGAGAGGGAGGAGAGAGAGAGAGAGAGAGAGAGAGAGAGAGAGAGAGAGAGAGAGAGAGAGAGAGAGAGAGAGAGAGAGAGAGAGAGAGAGAGAGAGAGAGAGGGGGGGGGGGAGGGGGGTACCCCCCCCCTCCCCCCCCACCACCAACACTGCACACCAACACCTCCACCAGCACCTTCTCCCTCACTCCTCCCTATGTTACCACCTTGCTCCTCCTACACTATCATTCTCCACCGATGACCTGCTGCTGCTGCTGGTGGCCGCCGTCACCCCTGTCGAGGACCGCTGCTGCTGCTGCTGCTGCTCCTGCCAGAGCTCCCCCGCCCCCTGCTGCTCCCCCGCCCCCTGCTGCTCCCCTGGCGGGTCCTCCAGGGTCAAGGGGAAGGGACCTTGTAGGGATATGCCGCGTCACCCCTGGTGTTAAGCCCTCTCCCCTGACCTTCCCTTACCCCTCCCCTCCCCCCCCCACCGACACCTCCCTCACCTTTCGGATTAGGTCAGGAGCGTCTTCCTACACGCCACGGTCAAGGGGGCTCCTACACGCCACGGTCAAGGGGGCTCCTACACCCCACGGTCAAGGGGGCTCCTACACCCCACGGTCAAGGGGGCTCCTACACGCCACGGTCAAGGGGGCTCCTACACGCCACGGTCAAGGGGGCTCCTACACCCCACGGTCAAGGGGGCTCCTACACCCCACGGTCAAGGTGGCTCCTACACCCCACGGTCAAGGGGGCTCCTACACCCCACGGTCAAGGGGGCTCCTACACGCCACGGTCAAGGGGGCTCCTACACGCCACGGTCAAGGGGGCTCCTACACGCCACGGTCAAGGGGGGGCTCCTACTTGTCACGGTCAAGGGGGCTCCTACACGCCACGGTCAAGGGGGCTCCTACACCCCACGGTCAAGGAGGCTCCTACACCCCACGGTCAAGGGGGCTCCTACACGCCACGGTCAAGGAGGCTCCTACATCCCACGGTCAAGGGGGGGCTCCTACTTGTCACGGTCAAGGGGGCTCCTACACGCCACGGTCAAGGGGGCTCCTACACCCCACGGCCAAGGGGGGGCTCCTACTTGTCACGGTCAAGGGGGCTCCTACACGCCACGGTCAAGGGGGGGCTCCTACTTGTCACGGTCAAGGGGGCTCCTACACGTCACGGTCAAGGGGGCTCCTACACGCCACGGTCAAGGAGGCTCCTACACCCCACGGTCAAGGGGGCTCCTACACGCCACGGTCAAGGGGGCTCCTACACCCCACGGTCAAGGGGGCTCCTACACCCCACGGTCAAGGGGGGGCTCCTACACCCCACGGTCAAGGGGGGGCTCCTACACGCCACGGTCAAGGGGGCTCCTACACCCCACGGTCAAGGGGACTCCTACACCCCACGGTCAAGGGGGCTCCTACACACCACAGGTAAAGCACGGGGCTCTGTTATGATAGCCGATGTGAGTGAGACTCATGACCCGATTCTACAATTCCTAAAGCCTACACCTACCTCGAGAAATAATGTAGATTGTAATGCATGCCACTCAGCCCCGGGAGGCTGCCAGCCGTGTGTGCACTAGGTCAAGTGCTCAAACTCTCCCCAGGAGGACAAGCCCTACCGCTTGTGCACTTTAATCGTCTGGGAGTCGAACCCTGATGTTCAACTCGGCAAGATGGGACGGTAGAACCCAACGTCTACGGAGTACAAACGCGGTATCGCCTTAGTCTTACAAGTTAGCCACAACAAATGTCTTGGAATCTTGAGGATTCAATCATCAATCTTGAGAATCAATCATCATTGAATCATCAATGATGAGGCTTGTGAGGTAAGTGACTGGGTCACCCTCCTCCCTCCCTCCTCAGCTCAGCCCTCACCTCACAGTCGATGCTTCAAGTACTTTAATCCCACATTGTTAAAGGTTGGAATATATTTCTCAATGTTTATGGGTCAGACGCAGGAGCCTATTCTTGCGTGTGTGTGTTTACTACTTGTGCCTGCAAAATCGAGCTATTAGCTCTTGGACCCCGCCTTTCTTTGTGTGTGTTGGGGTTGGGGGAGTGTTGTGACTGGGGGAAGTGCTTGAGGTGGGAGGATTGTTGGGGGTGGAGAAGGATTGTTGGGGGTGGGGGAGGATTGTTGGGGGTGGAGAAGGATTGTTGGGGGTGGGGAAGGATTGTTGGGGCATGTGGGTGGGGCTGGTGTATGGTGGGGTGAGAGCACAATAACCATACACACACCTACATGTATACAGTCACCCAAGGTGTACATTACACTCGTATTGGTAGAAATAATTGTTCAGATGACTAAGGTGCTTCACACACAAATATCACGAGAACACTTCACTTTACTGTCATAAGTAGTGAATTCACTAAATAGATATATCAGGGAAGTCAATATCGCAAGAAAGATATCTAACAGCACCGAGGAAAAACAAATTAATTGGCAACGTTACAAAAATAAAATGGAGCCTAAGTTGTATAATTATATAAAGGTAATACACCTGTGTATTACCTGTGGTGTATTAAATACATTAATACACCTTTGTGTTGTCTCACACAGGTCTTTATATTCATAAGTACTGTAGTTATCCAGGCTGTCATTCACTGAGTTTATACACCAGCGTGACTGGGCCTCTCATTCACTGAGTTTAATATGATAAAAATGAACACAAATGGTTTAATATAAGGAGGAAAACTTACGAAGGTGCGCGAACTGTGGCCACCGTAACTACCCATCTACAGGCCAAGACGCTTATGGCATAGAGAGAACCTACACCAAGACGACAACATCAGCGGCGTCGGCCAGGGCTGCAAGAGCCAACGCTCCACCTCTGGATCCTCCCCCACAAACCTACCAATCCTCACATACAATCCCACTCCATCAACTACCCACATTCCTCCACAACTACCTGTCCCCTCACTGTATCATTCACTATCCACCATCACCACCCACTATCCTTCGTGTCTCCTCTCTCTCCCTTCTCCCCTCTTCTATAACCATTACCCTCAACATTCTCGCTGCCCTTCACTCCTATATTACTTTCCATGTCCCTTCAGCAATAATCAGATGCCTCTCAGTGGGCACCATTTCATCTTTAACAGTTACAGGTGTACAGCTTACATCTTTGGCTCAAGCAAAACCAGGTATTATTTGAAACAAGATGGAAGCAAAGAGATAAAGATGGAAGGAGATGGAGATAAGGGCAAATTGGGAAGGGAGTGAGGGGCTAGGAGGGAGTGAGAGGGCTTGGGAGCGAGTGAGAGAAGCTGGGAGGGAGGGGAGGAAGAGAGGATGGGAGTGAGAGGCTTAAGGTGTGAGAGAGGGTGGGAGGGAGGAAGGGAGAGAGGGAGAGAGTGTGGGAGGGAGAGAGGGAGAGAGGCTGGGAGGAGTACAACAAATACCACATTAGGAAAGTCATAAAGCCACACAGGACAGGGAAAAAGAGGCACAGAGCAGGAAAACTCTCCTAAAATATATGCAACAAAATGTAACAAAGTTCTGGTGACCAACTGCCAAAGGACGTCAACCCAAGACCAATGTGGTGGTAGCCTCAACCCAAGACCAATGTGGTGGTAGCCTCAACCCAAGACCAATGTCGTGGTAGCCTCAACCCAAGACCAATGTGGTGGTAGCCTCAACCCAAGACCAATGTGGTGGTAGCCTCAACCCAAGACCAATGTGGTGGTAGCCTCAACCCAACTGGCAATCCCCGACCGACTATCATGTCCTAAATAAACTTGCAGACCCATCGAATTACAGCCATGGAAAAGTGTTTTAAATATGCCAACGCGATATGCAAACCATTTAATCAACCAGATTTGGGGAGTAGAAGAACTCCCAGAACCCCATCAACCAGGTATCAACCAGGTAACCAGATGAGGTTTGGTCGCTGAAGGGCGGGTACGTTACTCGCCCCTGCTCCCGTAGGCTGACATATCTCACAGCTTAAATCAACATGTAGTATTCTAATGGGGATTGTATAGATGGTAGCGCTCGAAAATTAAGTCGATGCTCACCCTCCCCCACTCTTCCTCCGGAGATAACAGCAGCTTCTCAAGTAAACTGAGAGGAAGGGGGGGGGGGAAGAAACAGGGGTAAACCACCAGCCAATGAGATGATGTGAGGGTGGCCAGCAATCCCTATAGTCAAGGTTATCATAGTATTCAACCCATATATGTGGTCAACCTCAACTCTTCACCCTACCTAGTTACCCCACTATCCCTGCGCAAGGGTCTCCTGATAGTGTTCACCTTCCATATATGACCAGTGGTCAGAGACCCTCCCACATCAAATAGTGAGTCGTGGTCTACCCTCGAGTATTTGGTCATGATTAAATCCCTTTATAGTGTGGATTCTCCAGTGTTAAGCGATGATGCTGACTGACCCAAGTTGAGATGATGCTCTGTCTCTCTCTCTCTCTCTCTCTCTCTCTCTCTCTCTCTCTCTCTCTCTCTCTCTCTCTCTCTCTCTCTCTCTCTCTCTCTCCCTCCTTGTTGAGAGCTGATGCTGTCTCAGGTTGAGGTAGAGATGAGGCTTTCTCTCCCGTGTTGAGACAGGGAGATAATGTTATCTCATGTTGAGATGATGATGTGTCTGCCGTGTTGAGGTGGAAATGATGCTCTCAACCCCCCCCCCCCCCGTGTTGATAGGTGATGATGATGCTGTCGCTTGTACTGAGGTTATGCTGTCTCCTTCGTGTTGAGTTGGAAATGTTGTTGTTTCTCCCGTGTTGAAATGATGATGTCTCTCCCTGTTCAGAGGTGATGTACGGCCTCCCTCATCCCACACACACACACACACACACACACACACACACACACACACACACACACACACACACACACACACACACACACACACACACACACTAAACCCCCAACTACAACAAATGCCCGACAATCAGAGCCAATTAATAGACGAGGGCGATTACGTGGCTCTTCCGCAAACCGCAGAGTCCAAACACACATTTCCCGCAAGCGGTGACATTCGCGGACAATACATGAAAGCATCTCACACCAAAACCCTTAATGGCTTACATACATACATGCAGAAGACAGTAGAAAGGAGCATGAGAGGAGGTGAAATACTAACAAGAAGTGATGCTGAATACGAGTTACCTGAATAATTGGGAGGGGGCGAAGAGGCGGTGTCCATCGTGAGGGTGTGTGGTGCACGAAGTGGAGACTGCTGTGTGCTATATACCCATCACACAACCACCTGGGGGGGTGGTGGTAGAGGTGGTGGTGGTGGTGGTGGTGGTGGTGGTGGTGGTGGTGGTGGTGGTGGTGGTGCTGCCGCTGCTGCTGCTGCTGCCTCTCACGACCAACACGTGCACACACCTGCCTCCATCTACCACGTGTTCTCCCCGCTGGCAAATTGCCTACCCGCTTAGTTCCTTGACTCGGTCCTATCTCCTTACCCGCAGGCAGGCAGGCAGGCAGGCAGGCAGGCAGGCAGGCAGGCAGGCAGGCAGGCAGTGTGGCTGGTCGGGCAGGTGGAAGCAGCAACAGGTAGTGGCCCGCGTGGCGGAGGCTGCCCACTACTAGTGGTGTCCCTGGAGCTAACAGCCAGAACAGTACCACCAGCTCCGGCAGTGGCGGCTCTAGTTGCTAGGCGGGGGTCTCCTGCCCCTCGACCCCCACCATGTATCGCTCGCCCGGCTTGTCTAGGAGGTCAGGTCACCTCCAGCTGGGGAGGGGGAGTGAGAGGGGGCGCGGGAGCTAGCACCCACAGGATAACACAGTCCCACACCCACGCCTCAACACATGTGGAGTCCGCCGCTCCCAACCCGACACTTTCAATTGACAAAAGTCAGCGTCACCAGCCAGGGTAGAGTGTAACACACACTTGTGGTTAGCAGTTACTCTTCAGCGACACACACACACACTAGCACACCAATGAGGGGTGTCACTTCAGCGAGGCACTGCTGGGCGGTTGTCTACTAGACGGGCATCAGGAAGGTGGTAAGCGCACACACTCACTCTCTCTTGGAGCCGCACTCACTTAATATATCACAGAATCACAAGAACAAAGGTAAGTAGTGGCACACAACACACACTCGGAGCCGTCAATCACGTAACGGAACACACAAAAACACACCGGGTGCCGTCAATCACGTAACGGGAGACATACACTTCCTTGAAGACGTGATTCCTGTGCCAGCCCTCCACTCTCACTTTCTGCTCCTACTCAAGTCTCCAACGAGATGGTGGGCTGCCAGCACGCGTACACACTAGCCGGCCTCGTAGCCCTCTTACACCTCCACTACACCTTCTAACCTGATACCTGATACCTGGTATCCATACACTCCCCCACTTAACATTCCTCTTAAAGATAATCTCTGGAAAAAAGATAAAAATGCAAATACAAACAAATATTTGATTGAAATGTATATGAATTATGAGTCAATACCTGAAAGGTTAAGTCATTTACACTATGTACCTGGTCAAGCTGGCGGCTCATTACCCCGTGAGGAGATGACCCGCCCAGTGCCAAGCTGCCAGTGATGTGTTGTGGTGCCACCACTGGTCATGGTGGTAGTGGTTGTGGTGGTGACACAGCATTGTGGTAGTGTAGGTGCAAGTGGTGGTTTATGGGTGGAGAGGGTACCAGTGGTGGTGTTAATGGTTGTTTATAGAGAGTAGTTGGTGGGGTGATGGGTGGTGGTAATGATGGGTAGTGCTGTGATGGGGTGATGTATGGTGTGGTGATGGGTAGTGGTGGTGGTGGTGGTGGTGGTGGTGGTGGTGGTGGTGGTGGAGTGGTGATAGTGGTGGTAGAGTGGTGATAGTGGTGGTGGCGACAAGATGAAGGCAGGGGCAGGAGGCGGAAGATTCTCACCAGCATTCCAGTGGCAGACTGGTACATCAACACCAGGAGCGCCTCAAGTCTCACTCCTCCACCCCTCACATCCTACTGCCCCTCCCACAACTCCCCACAACATTCCTCCAAGTCCCACAACCAAGCACCCTCCCCCCCACTGTCCTCAGCATCCCCCCACTTTCCACAACCTCTCCCCTCCCCCTGTGCTGCTCTCACAAGACGCTCTCCTCACTTCTCCCTATAACAGGTGCCACAATCCACCCTAAACATTTTCTGAGAGTTCTTATCTCTTGTTTGCTAAGAGTGTTCGCTAGGTGAGAGCTCCCAGCTGGAGAAGAGTCACGCTCACTCCACAACTGGGTGCCAGCCATGGTGGCTAGGACACGTCTCTCTCTAGCTTCACAGGTCAGTGTGGCACAGCACGGGAGCCACAGTTGGAGGCACTGTCACTGGTAGCAGCAGCAGCAGCGACCCCTGGGATGGTGTCAACAAGCCGGCCGAGTAGTTGGGTGCTGTGGCGGCGGGCGCCCATCATAACTCATTCATGTGTGTTGGCCAAGTTATGGCCCGTGTAAAAACTGCATAGTTGAGCCGCACACTCGCTGCCTCCTCCCGTGTCTTCGCTACCCTCGCCACCAAGTAATGAACCACTGTGTCAGTGGCTGGCACAGTAGTAGGCCGTGCCTGGGCACGGTGAACATATCGGCTCACCAGTCCGGCACCATCAATACCAGCAACATGAGCGACCTAATACCATATCGCACAGTATTACATCACTACTCACACGCTTCACTCACACTCGCGTGCGCACACCACCTTGTTGGGCACCAGGTGGGTAGCTGGGGCACCAGCCTCGCCACCCGAGGACCCGTATGCTGGCAGCAGCAGCAGCAGCAGCACCTGCTCAAGGGGTACCACGCTGCCCCGCCAGGAATGTCGCCCCCCGACACAATGCAGGTGAGTGTGCACTGATTACCGGCGGGTGGACAGGTGAAGGGCGGGTGGACCGGGCCCAAGAGCCGGGCATCACCCACCAACTGCAGCAGAATGTCGCGGGTGAGAGATGGGCGGGGTGTGGGCGGCGGCCAAATGAATGGGCTGGCCCCACACGTGGACGGGACAGCTGGAGGTGTTGCTTACGCTGCTTGAGGTAAGAGGGCGTAGGCGTGTTGTTAAGGCGCGCGCGGGTACCAGTGCCGCAGATGGCGGGTGATGCGGCTGCGGCCAGGAGGCTGCGGCTCGTCCTGCAGCAAGTGGCGGTGTTGAGCTGAGCTGGTCAAGGCGACTGCCTCAGCCAGACTAACTCCAGCCAACCCATGCCCTCCGCTTTATGGGTGCCCGTACCCACCACCCTGTGTGTGTGTGTGTGTGTGTGTGTGTGTGTGTGTGTGTGTGTGTGTGTGTGTGTGTGTGTGTGTGTGTGTGTGTGTGTGGTGTGTGTGTGTGTGTGTGTGTGTGTGTGTGTGTGTGTGTGTGTGTGTGTGTGTGTGTGTGTGTGTGTGGCTGTGTGTGTGTGTGGCTGTGTGTGTGTGGTGTGTGTGTGTGTGTGGCTGTGTGTGTGTGGTGTGTGTGTGTGTGGTGTGTGTGTGTGTGGTGTGTGTGTGTGTGGTTTGTGTGTGTGTGGTTTGTGTGTGTGTGGTTTGTGTGTGTGGTGTGTGTGTGTGGTGTGTGTGTGTGGTGTGTGTGTGTGGTGTGTGTGTGTGGTGTGTGTGTGTGTGGTGTGTGTGTGTGGTGTGTGTGTGTGGTGTGTGTGTGTGGTGTGTGTGTGTGTGTGTGGTGTGTGGTGTGTGTGTGTATTCACCTAGTTGTGCTTGCGGGGATTGAGCTAAGCTCTTTCGGCCCGCCTCTTAACTGTCAATCAACTGTTACTAACTACTATTTTTTTCTCCACACCACACACCCAGGAAGCAGCCCGTGACAGCTGACTAACTCCCAGGTACCTATTTACTGCTAGGTAATAGGGGCATTAGGGTGAAAGAAACTCTGCCCATTGTTTCTCGCCGGCGCCCGGAATCGAACCCGGGACCATCGGATCAAGCGCCCAGCGTGCTGTCCGCTCAGCCACCCGGTGGCTGTGTGTGTGTGTGTGTGTGTGTGTGTACTCACCTAATTGTACTTGGGGGGGTTGAGCTCTGGCTCTTTGGTCCCGACTCTCAACCGTCAATTAACAGGTGTACAGCTTCCTGAGCCTATTGGGCTCTATCATATCTACATTTAAAACTGTGTATGGAGTCAGCCTCCACCACATCATTGCCTAATGCATTCCATCTGTTAACTACTCTGACACTGAAAAAGTTCATTCTAACGTCCATGTGGCTCATTTAGGTACTCAGTCTCCACCTGTGTCCCCTTGTTCGCGTACCACCCGTGTTAAACAGTTTATCCTTATCAACCCTATCAATTCCTCTGAGAATTTTGTAGGTGGTGATCATTTATCCCTTATTCTTCTGTCTTCCAGTGTCGTGAGGTGCATTTCACGCAGCCTTTCCTCCTAACTTATGCCTCTTAGTTCTGGGACTAGCCTAGTGGCATACCTCTGAACTTTTTCGAGCTTCGTCTTGTGCTTGACAAGGTACGGGCTTCATGCTGGGGCCGCATACTCCAGGATTGGTCTTACATATGTGGTATACAAGGTTCTGAATGATTCCTTACACAGGTTCCTGAAGGCTGTTCTGATGTTAGCCAGCCTCGCATATGCCGCAGATGTAACTGTCTTTATGCGGGCTTCAGAGACAGGTTTGGTATGATATCAACTCCTAGATCTTTCTCTCTGTCCGTTTCATGAAGTACTTTATCTCCCATTCGGTATCCTGTGTCTGGCCTCCTGTTTCCACCGCCTAGTTTCATGACATTGCATTTACTCGGTGTTGAACTTTAGTAGCCATTTGTTGGACCATTCATTCAGTCTGTCTAGGTCATGTTGTAGCCTTCTACTATCATCCTCTGTTTTAATCCTCATCATATTTTTTGCATCATCAGCAAACATTGAGAGGAACGCGTCAACTCCGTCTAGGAGATCATTTACGCATATCAGAAACAGTATAGGTCCAAGGACTGGTCCCTGTGGGATTCCACTGGTGACTCCCCGCCACTCCGAGACCTCACATCTCACAGTGACTCGCTGTGTCCTGTTGCTTAGGTACTCCCTTATCCAGTGGAGTACCTTCCCTTTCACTCCTGCCTGCATCTCCAGTGAGTGTGAGTGGGCGTTTGTTTACTGGAGGCGGTAAGGAGCGCATGTGAGTCGCACTTAACAGTAGATATTTGCATGTGTACCATCTACGCAGCAGCAGTAATATCAGTCGTATCAGAGGCGGCAGCAGTCACATTAGCCGCATGAACATGTGCATTACCAGCAACATAACGAACATATCAACATGAGCAGCATCATTATCAGCCACAGAACCAGTTGGGCTAGATCTCAGCCCGTCCTCACAACAAATCTATTACCCTGAGAAACAAACCCACCCTCAAACCACCTGGATAATTATCTAGATATTTGTAATGGCGCGAAAGTATATTACGATACCAGTAAGAGTCTACATGTAAACGAGCAAGTGAACCTTTGTCCTCAACAGAGAATATTCTTAAGTTGTAACTTTATTGCGTTATAACTCGTTGGTTTAAAATATAAAAAAAATATATGCTGAACATGTCTTCTTTGAAACATGTTCAGAATTTGGGTTTACGTAAATGAAATTACAGAGTACACGCAAATAGTTTTTGAATTACACTTTCAAATTTTCACACTAACAAGGCTGTAAGTCTTCATTGCTAGTTCAAGCTAACTACCGTACCACTCGTCAGGCGTAATTGGGATCACGCTAACTACCCTCCCACTCGTCAGGTGTAATTGGGATCACGCTAACTACCCTCCCACTCGTCAGCCGTAATTGGGATCACGCTAACTACCCTCCCACTCGTCAGCCGTAATTGGGATCACGCTAACTACCCTCCCACTCGTCAGGCGTAATTGGGATCACGCTAACTACCCTCCCACTCGTCAGCCGTAATTGGGATCACGCTAACTACCCTCCCACTCGTCAGCCGTAATTGGGATCACGCTAACTACCCTCCCACTCGTCAGCCGTAATTGGGATCACGCTAACTACCCTCCCACTCGTCAGCCGTAATTGGGATCACGCTAACTACCCTCCCACTCGTCAGCAGTGGCCGCCAATGTGCCCAAAGGTGTTATTAATATCTCAATCACTAAAGAAACGTTTGGTGCTCGCTGCTGTCCTTGACACACTGGTCGACACGACTGACGGCTCACGCTGAGTGACCGTCATAAGATATGAGCGCGATAAGTGTAGAGATACGCCATCTTGCTGGGAATGTTGCTGGCTCAGAGATGACCCCAGCCTCCTCGCTCCTCCACACTGCCCGCCACCACATTTCTTGACACTCAAATTTCATTTCTTAATTCGCTCAATATTATTGGGTTTATAAGAGAATTTGTTCAATATAGTTAACATCAGTAGATGTTAATTGACTGCTGGTCATGTGGAAGGTTGGGAACACCACAGGTGTGTGTGTGTGTGTGTGTGTGTGTGTGTGTGTGTGTGTGTGTGTGTGTGTGTGTGTGTGTGTGTGTGTGTGTGTGTGTGTGTGTGTTGCTAGGAGACGGGAAGCTGTCCCAGCATTTACCCCATACTTCAACTATAATGCTCATGTCTCTTTTGACATTTTCATCATATCTTCAATAACAATTTACCTTCGATATATGACATGAATTACAATATTTGACATTGCGCGCGCATAGACACACACAAGTGGCTTTCCCGGCCCTATATACACGAAGGTGAGACCCTACTCTTCAATATGCAGCCCCAGCATGGAACCCTTGCCTGAAAAAAGGTCCAGGAGACACTATAAAAGGTCTAGATATGCAACGAGGGGACCGAGTGGTGAGGAAAGACTGAGAGCGCTGGACCTTACCACGTTGGAGGGAAGGAGGTATAGGGGGAGGGGACATGTTAACACCATACAAGATTCAAAGGAAAATTGACAAAGTAGACAAAGCTAGTGGTCAAAGCTAGAAACAGCAGAACGCGGGGGTCAGACGATAGAAACATGAGAGGCAAATCTTAGGCTCATATTGCAGTACATATTAGTATCATACTAGGCCTGGAAGAGGTTTAGATTATTGCCTTAGACGCCATAGTACACATTGTGTACATATACTCTCCCCACATGTTATGTGAACTATGACCTTTGCTCAACACATGGAATACATACGTCTTGTTTACATCGTATAAGACACATCTACTTTACAATATTACAAATTTTGATGTCTCATCACACACATTCTGGAAGTGTCTTTCCAAGTGGGTTTGTGAAAGATCTTTTTTGTTTTTTATTTGTGCATGTAAGAACAACACAGATTGGGTTGGTGGGGGACGAGGACTCGCATCCTATACACACACACACACACACACACACACACACACACACACACACACACACACACACACACACACACACACACACACACACATTCAGTGTCAGAGTAGTTAACAGATGGAATGCATTAGGCAGTGATGTGGTGGAGGCTGACTCCATACACAGTTTTAAATGTAGATATTATAAGAGCCCAGTAGGCTAAGGAATCTGTACACCAGTTGATTAATAGTTGAGAGGCGGGACCAAAGAGCCAGAGCTCAACCCCCGCAAGCACAACTAAGTGAGTACACACTAACACAGTGTATGTTGGTAACAAAATCTGGGACTGAATTTCCCTAGAGTTTGAACAGTTTGGTCAATCTATCAGTATAGATTTGATTCCCGTTAAGAGATTCCCGGTTCTAAACTGACCGCCTGTAATATGTACAGTAATACGAGTACGTATTGCCCTAAGTAACGTACACTAATTATAATGTACTCGGAATGCTTGTATCACGATAGATAATTACCCCAATGAGGTATAGGTCTATCATTTATGTCTTCTGATTGGTCGACTCAAAGCACACGATATATATATAAGACAACAGTACTCTGCTTCTCTAACTAAACTAAATTCTTAAATGCGTCAGAGTCTGTCCCCTCCCCCCCCTATCCCATCGCCCCCCTCCCCTCTCTCAGCTCCTCCACCTTTCCACCTTCCCATCTCCCCTCACTTCCCCTATCTCCCATTCTTCTACCATTCCTCACCTCTCCCACCCTATCTCCACCTGTCTTCCCTCTGTCTCAGAAATATAACGCTAAATTCATAATACTTAGTGAATAAATCTAGGGAGTCTGTCAGCCACCTTTCACCGGTTCTGGGGAAGAGGGTTATCTTGAGGTTATCTTGAGATGATTTCGGGGCTTTTTAGTGTCCCCGCGGCCCGGTCTTCGACCACGCCTCCACCCCCAGGAAGCAGCCCGTGACAGCTGACTAACACCCAGGTACCTATTTTACTGCTAGGTAACAGGGGCATAGGGTGAAAGAAACTCTGCCCATTGTTTCTCGCCGGCGCCTGGGATCGAACCTAGGACCACAGGATCACAAGTCCAGTGTGCTGTCCGCTCGGCCGACCGGCTCCCTCGCTCGGCCGACCGGCTCCCTGGTCTGGGCTACTGGATGGCTACTGGACCCGTCTATCTTCGTCCCATACCCTAGACCATTCACCCTACAACGTTGGTGAGACTAGCCTCAAGCATCTGACTTTTAGTGTACAACAATACTATTGTGGAGAATGTGCGGTTTGAACTCCGTGTTTCCTCCACGGTTATCAGTCTCATACTTTATATCTTTAATGATCAGGTTATTATCATCAATCGTTATCGTCCTGTTACAACTAACTGTTCGCTTTGTTAAATGGGATAATGAACACAGTGGGTAGTTATTTACCACAGAAGAGGCAGCAACAGTAGCAGTAGCAACAGCAGCAACAGTAGCAGCAACAGTAGGAGCCGGTGCCGGTCGGCCGAGCGGAGCCGAGCCGGCCGAGTGGAGCCGGTCGGCCGAGCGGACAGCACGCTGGACTTGTGATCCTGTGGTCCTGGGTTCGATCCCAGGCGCCGGCGAGAAACAATGGGCAGAGTTTCTTTCACCCTATGCCTCTGTTACCTAGCAGTGAATAGGTACCTGGGTATTAGCCAGCTGTCACGGGCTGCTTCCTGGGGGTGGAGGCCTGGTCGAGGACTGGGCCGCGGGGACACTAAAGCCCCGAAATCATCTCAAGATAACCTCAAGATAACCTCAAGTAGCAGCCGCCTCACCAGTAGCAACAGGTGCAGGCGGCGGGTGAGATGTGTACATGAGTGGTCAGCACACAGGTGGCTGCCGCGGTCAGGGTCACCCATCAGGCTCCCCCTACTGCAGCTTCAGCACCTCTGACCCTCCACTATCACCCAACACCCCAGTCATCCACTCCCATCACCCCCACAAACTGGCCCCAAGAGCAAGCACCGCAACTTATGCACAACAGGATCAAACTCACATACCTGACTGCCCTTCACGCCGGCACCTGGCACACCCCTGGCTGTTGTAACCCTTACGTGTTTAAGTAGGGTGTATGCGAGTAGGGTGTATGCAAGTTACTAAAGCCAAGAAAAGTGTAAGTGTTTGTGGTGTATAAAAGAACCAGTTTACATTGCGGTGAGTCATACAAGGTATACACCTGTATCATACAACACACAAGCCCAGAAGTGTGGCAGTTGAGGTGCAGTGCCACAGTGTGCCAGAGTGTGACATAGTGTCAAGGAGTGCACATACGTTGTCTTCCTTCTGGCCCGGCCTCTTGGAAGACGTCAAGGGGCCAGAAGAGACCTCTACACCTCAGTACACAACCTTAAGGAGTCCAGGAAACCTCTCACTACACCTCCCAATACCTTTCACGGCCAACTGCTACTGCGGCGAAACTTTAAACTGAACGAAAAAATAAAGTTTCTGTGTTAGGAAGACACGGTTGAACAGATTATCTATGCACGTATCGATTATCTGTGTACTCAAACATTATGGAATATATCATGATTCTCAATGTCTTCACCATGTAAGGCAAGCTCTTGTAACTAGAAATTGGGTTGCTCTTTTTGCTGGTGGGCAAAATGAACATAAAACTAGTCCTACATGTTCGTGTACGCTTCTGACGGACCCAAGTTCTAAAATGTGTTCACCATTTTAAGATGATGCCGGTCGCTGGGAGCCTGTCGGCCGAGCGGACAGCACGCTGGACTTGTGATCCTGTGATCCTGAGTTCGATCCCAGGCGCCGGCGAGAAACATTGGGCAGAGTTTCTTTCACCCTATGCCCCTGTTACCTAGCAGTAAAATAGGTACCTGGGTGTTAGTCAGCTGTCACGGGCTGCTTCCTGGGGGTGGAGGCCAGGTACCTATTTTACTGCTAGATAACAGGGGGGCATAGGGTGAAAGAAACTCTGCCCATTGTTTCTCGCCAGCGCCTGGGATCGAACCCAGGACCACAGGATCACAAGTCCAGCGTGCTGTCCGTTCGGCCGACCGGCTCCCATCGGAACGTCATTGTAACAGTGACACACATGGATAGAGGAGCCTTGCCAGGCCCTCTCCACATTAACGGTGAGACCCATGCTACATTAGGCAGTCACACCATGCAACTCTCACCTCAACAATGACAAGGGAAACTAGAAATTATCCATTATGTGCAACGGGTCTCGCTTTTTATTTGAAGGATTGAGAGATGGACCTAAACACAGAAGAGAAGTTGTCGGAGGAGAGGGACTAACTGTCGACGACATATAAGGTTCTGAGGGAAAATTACAAATTAGACCAAATAACATTCTTAGAAGCTAGGAACACCAGAACAAGGGGAAAGGGGGAGGTGGTGGAAACGAGAAACGGAAGTTCTCATTTGTTAGACAAAATGGTTCGTTAGAGCCGTCAGTAAGTGAAATCCGCCTGAGAGAGGAGTCACTGCTTTAATCTACGAACGTTGGGAAGGCGGGGCCAGGAGCCTAGCTCAACCCTAACACCACACCTAGGTGAGTACGTACACGCGTATACAGACACGTCCATACATACACATACACACACACACACACCCCATTCATAATTTTAAAATTTGATCCGATAGGGAAATAGGTCAGAAGTCATGATTTGTACAAAATAGGCAGAGATTCTTTCACCCGATGCCGCTGTTAACCCGGCACTAAATAGGTACCTGGGAGATAGAAAAATACCACGGGATGCAGCAACACGTCTTCCAGAAAGATGTGTAGTGGATGTGATAGAGGAAATAGGTTGAGAGTCAGTAAATCGGGCAACTGACGTCAAGAAAGGCGGAGTCCAAGAGCTAAGAGTTCGATCCTGCGAGAGCAAATAGTAAATACAAATAATAATTACTCTGAAGCAACAAATACAGTTATGACGAGTGATTCAGCCCAGCCTGTACATGTACCAGAGGGTCCAGCCCAGCCTGTACATGTACCAGAGGGTCCAGCCCAGCCTGTACATGTACCAGAGGGTCCAGCCCAGCCTGTACATGTACCAAAGGGTCCAGCCCAGCCTGTACATGTACCAGAGGGTCCAGCCCAGCCTGCACATGTACCAGAGGGTCCAGCCCAGCCTGTACATGTACCAGAGGGTCCAGCCCAGCCTGTACATGTACCAGAGGGTCCAGCCCAGCCTGCACATGTACCAGAGGGCCCAGCCCAGCCTGCACATGTACCAGAGGGTCCAGCCCAGCCTGTACCATGTACCAGAGGACCCAGCCCAGCCTGTACATGTACCAGAGGGCCCAGCCCAGCCTGTACATGTACCAGAGGGTCCAGCCCAGCCTGTACCATGTACCAGAGGATCCAGCCCAGCCTGTACATGTACCAGAGGGCCCAGCCCAGCCTGTACATGTACCAGAGGGTCCAGCCCAGCCTGTACCATGTACCAGAGGATCCAGCCCAGCCTGTACATGTACCAGAGGGCCCAGCCCAGCCTGTACATGTACCAGAGGGTCCAGCCCAGCCTGTACCATGTACCAGAGGATCCAGCCCAGCCTGTACATGTGTCAAAGGACCCAGCCCAGCCTGTACATGTACCAGAGGGTCCAGCCCAGCCTGTACCATGTACCAGAGGATCCAGCCCAGCCTGTACATGTACCAGAGGGCCCAGCCCAGCCTGTACATGTGTCAAAGGAACCAGCCCAGCCTGTACATGTGTCAAAGGACCCAGCCCAGCCTGTACATGTGTCAAAGGACCCAGCCCAGCCTGTACATGTACCAGAGGGCCCAGCCCAGCCTGTACATGTACCAGAGGGTCCAGCCCAGCCTGTACCATGTACCAGAGGATCCAGCCCAGCCTGCACATGTACCAGAGGGTCCAGCCCAGCCTGTACATGTACCAGAGGGCCCTGCCCAGCCTGTACATGTACCAGAGGACCCAGCCCAGCCTGTACATGTACCAGAGGGCCCAGCCCAGCCTGTACATGTACCAGAGGGCCCAGCCCAGCCTGTACATGTACCAGAGGGTCCAGCCCAGCCTGTACCATGTACCAGAGGATCCAGCCCAGCCTGCACATGTACCAGAGGGTCCAGCCCAGCCTGTACATGTGTCAGAGGGCCCAGCTCAGCCTGTACATGTACCAGAGGGCCCAGCCCAGCCTGTACATGTCCAAGAGGGCCCAGCCCAGCCTGTACATGTACCAGAGGGCCCAGCCCAGCCTGTACATGTACCAGAGGGCCCAGCCCAGCCTGTACATGTACCAGAGAGCCCAGCCCAGCCTGTACATGTCCAAGAGGGCCCAGCCCAGCCTGTACCATGTACCAGAGGGCCCAGCCCAGCCTGTACATGTACCAGAGGACCCAGCCCAGCCTGTACATGTGTCAGAGGGCCCAGCCCAGCCTGTACCATGTACCAGAGGACCCAGCCCAGCCTGTACATGTACCAGAGGACCCAGCCCAGCCTGTACATGTGTCAGAGGGCCCAGCCCAGCCTGTACATGTACCAGAGGACCCAGCCCAGCCTGTACATGTCCAAGAGGGCCCAGCCCAGCCTGTACACATGGAAGGCTTCACAGTAAGGACGAGGCTGAAGGTAAACAAACATATCGTGATGGACCGCCAGAAAGTTGATCTTTGTATTCTTGAATTTGTACAAACCGGAAGTGTTTATGTTGCTGTAAGACCTAACCCTCCTAGGCCTAATATACGCCGAGGCCTAATACAGTACATGTATGTACTACATCAGGCTTAATATAGTACAGGTGACCCTGGGGGCGGGCTGGGTGACATTGAGGGCTCGCTGGGTGACACTAAGGGCGGGCTGGGTGACACAGAGGGCGGGCTGGGTGACACTAAGGGCGGGCTGGGTGACACAGAGGGCGGGCTGGGTGACACAGAGGGCGGGCTGGGTGACACTAAGGGCGGGCTGGGTGACACAGAGGGCGGGCTGGGTGACACAGAGGGCGGGCTGGGTGACACAGAGAGCGGGCTGGGTGACACAGAGAGCGGGCTGGGTGACACAGAGGGCGGGCTGGGTGACACAGAGGGCGGGCTGGGTGACACAGAGGGCGGGCTGGGTGACACAGAGGGGCCCGGCAATAACGTCATCCACCCCATGATGAGTTATACCGAGTGCGTCATAATGTTAATTCACCCTACCAAAAGCGCGGTCTCTGAGCTAATGTGCTGACATCAGCATAACTCCAGTCACTCCAATCCCACCACACACAGTTACCTTAATGAGTGAGATTACCCAAGGTGTGTGTGTGTGTGTGTGTGTGTGTGTGTGTGTCTGTGTGTGTGTGTGTGTGTGTGTGTGTGTGTGTGTGTGTGTGTGTGTGTGTGTGTGTGTGTGTGTGTGTGTGTGTGTGTGTCTGTGTGTACTCACCTAGTTGTGCTTGCGGGGGTTGAGCTCTGGCTCTTTGGTCCCGCCTCTCAACCGTCAATCAACAGGTGTACAGATTTCTGAGCCTATTGGGCTCTATCATATCTACATTTGAAACTGTGTATGGAGTCAGCCTCTACCACATCACCCCCTAATGCATGTGTGTGTGTGTGTGTGTGTGTGTGTGTGTGTGTGTGTGTGTGTGTGTGTGTGTGTGTGTGTGTGTGTGTGTGTGTGTGTGTGTGTGTGTGTGTCATCCATTCCTACTGGTGACGGCACTGACTGCTGACACCACACCGTCGGTATGCTCACTCCCACAAACTATGATCCCGTAAGGAACACTTACTCAATATTTACAAAGGCCTTTTCCCAGATAGCAAAGGGGATTGGCCAATGGTGCTGTGGAGCCGGCGAGAGCTCCTGAATAAGGTTACTTCCATTACCCAACAATGCCTCGACTCCACCAATGTAAATCACATATCATATTTTGTAAAACTTTGTAAAATCTCTTTATGTATGTACCTTACCTAAATAAAAATTATTATTATTATTATTATTATTATTATTATTATTATTATATGGGAAATGCGACTCTCCACCACTTACACACGTCCTACACACGTGTGTAAGAGATAAGACACGTGTGTGTAAGATATAGACGTACGTCTATAAACGGGATAAGAGAAATGTGACGAATATCAGCAAGTCTTCTCAATGAACTTTCAGATGTGCTTCAAACTAGTCAATTGCAGACGAAAAAGATGGGGGAGGGAGGGGGAGGGAACTAAAGTGGGAGTGAGAGGGGCAGAGGGAAGGAGGGACGCAGCCCTCCCACTAATCTGACTTACACTACCTACTGGCCTTTCCAAATCTCCGTGGTCGGTGTATCACAGGTTAATAATAACACCATCGGCGTGTGCAACAGCGCCAAATACATTAAGGGGTCACAATATTACTGGAGAGCACTGTGGCCACCACTCGCATACGTCGCTGGTCAATACTCTTCCCTCCAGCCACGGCCAAGTGACCGCTCTTCTCTCACTCATAACACACCTTCAGCTTTGTGCGTGTTCAAAGTGGGAGGGGGAAGTGGAAGGGGAGGGGGGGGAGGAGGGGGGGAGGAGGGGGGAGGAGGGGGGGAGGAGGGGGGAGGAGGGGGGGAGGAGGGAAGGGAGGGAGGGAGGGAAGGGAGGGAGGGAGGGAGGGAGGGAGGGAGGAAGGAAGGAAGGAAGGAAGGAAGGAAGGAAGGAAGGAAGGAAGGAAGGAAGGGAGGGAGAGAGGGAAGGGAAGGGGGAGGGAAGGAGGAAGGGGAGGAAGGAAGGGAAGGAGGAAGGGGAGGAAGGGAGGGAGGAAAGAAAGGGGAGAGATGAAGGGAAGGGGGATGGGAGGGAAGTCTGCCTCCAATACTTACCTTCGTATCTCTTATCTTTTCCTCACTCTTCATTAAAGACATTGAACAGTGTCCTTAATGTCAGGAAGAAGGGAAGGGGGGGGGGGGGTGATGGCAGGGTTGTGTCATTAAGGTGGATGACGGGTGACGGGGGGGGGGACACGGGTGAGGGGGGGGCGGGACACGGGTGAGGGAGGGGGGGGCGGGACACGGGAGAGGGAGGGGGGGGGCGGGACACGGGAGAGGGAGGGGGGGCGGGACACGGGTGAGGGGGGGGGCGGGACACGGGTGAGGGAGGGGGGGGGCGGGACACGGGTGAGGGAGGGGGGGTCGGGACACGGGTGAGGGGGGGGGGACACGGGTGAGGGAGGGGGGGACACGGGTGAGGGAGGGGGCGGGACACGGGTGAGGGAGGGGGGGGGGGCGGGACACGGGTGAGGGATGGGGGGGGGTCGGGACACGGGTGAGGGGGGGGGGCGGACACGGGAGAGGGGGGGGGGCGGACACGGGTGAGGGGACACGGGTGCTCTTATCAGGGGATCAGATGCAAGTCACAAGTGGTGGCTTATCTGTGTGCTGAGACTGTGAGCCTCTGTCATGACCACCATGGTAGCTGATCTTGCCCGCCCTCCGCGGATTGGTGGTGGGCGGTGGTGGGTGTAGGTGGTGGGTGTAGGTGGTGGGTGTAGGTGGTGGGTGTAGGTGGTGGGTGGTGGTACTTACCTACCAGTGGCTACAGGAAGCTAGGTCTAGCTCCTAATCCCTCGTCTACTACAACGTATAATTGAACTAATCTGACGTTCAAATTCTTTGTCGAATCTGGTCTTAAAGTTGCGGGTAGTGGAGTGGGCTTGTGCTCTATCACCTCTCTCACTGCACTGTACTTGTTCACCACCTGTACCGGCTACGACCAGTACTGTCTTACACTTACACTGGGAGGCGGTCGGCCGAGCGGACAGCACGCTGGACTTGTGATCCTGTGGTCCTGGGTTCGATCCCAGGCGCCGGCGAGAAACATTGGGCAGAGTTTCTTTCACCCTATGCCCATGTTACCTAGCAGTAAAATAGGTACCTGGGTGTTAGTCAGCTGTCACGGGCTGCTTCCTGGGGGTGGAGGCCTGGTCGAGGACCGGGCCGCGGGGACACTAAAAAAAGCCCCGAAATCATCTCAAGATAACCTCAAGATAATCTCAAGATAACTCCTTCTACTTAAATAATTGAGTGCCCAGCTTCCACCCGTGTCCTCTTGTCCTAATTTCTCTCAATTCACAAAAGTTATCCTCGTCCACCTTATCTATCCCCCTCAGTATCTTGTAAGTTGTAACTCTTCCTTACAACCCCTAAGGTTGAAAATTTTAGTTCCATCAGCTTATTCACGCAGCTTAATCTCCTTCCTCTAGCAATAATCTTGTTGCAAACCATTGTACTACTTCAATTTTGCTCTTACGCCTCACAAGGTGCGGATTCCATGCCGGTGCTGCGTGTTCTAGTACAGGTCTAAGACACGTGGTGTACAGTGGCTCGGAGTCCCCATTTAGGTGTGTAACGCGGCCCTATGGTGTCGCTGGTGACTATAGGGGGGGGGGCTGTTGATGTGTGGGGGGGAGGTGGCAGGTTTGGGGGAGGGGGGAGGCGAGGGGAGGGGGGAGGCGAGGGGAGGGGGGAGGCGAGGGGAGGGGGAGGCGAGGGAAGGGGGGAGGTGAGGGAAGGGGAGGGAAGGGGGGTTATCTTGAGGTTATCTTGAGATGATTTCGGGGCTTTTTAGTGTCCCCGCGGCCCGGTCCTCGACCAGGCCTCCACCCCCAGGAAGCAGCCCGTGACAGCTGACTAACACCCAGGTACCTATTTTACTGCTAGGTAACAGGGGCATAGGGTGAAAGAAACTCTGCCTATTGTTTCTCGCCGACGCCCGGGATCGAACCCGGGACCACAGGATCACAGTCCAGCGTGCTGTCCGCTCGGCCGACCGGCTCCCTACAGGGGGGAAGGCGAGGGAAGGGGGGGAAGGCGAGGGAAGGGGGGGAAGGCGAGGGAAGGGGGGGAAGGCGAGGGAAGGGGGGGGAGGCGAGGGAAGGGGGGGGAGGCGAGAGAAGGGGGGAGGCGAGGGAAGGGGGGGAGGCGAGGGAAGGGGGGAAGGCGAGGGAAGGCGAGGGAAGGGGGGAGGCGAGGGAAGGGGGATGGGGAAGGCGAGATATGGCGGCCTGGAGGCTGAGAGCAGCCATCAGGAGGTAAGAGAAGGTCCGGGTAGAGTGGGTAGCAGCACCGAGACTCCCGCTATCATGGAAGGGGGGGAAGAGGAGGGGGAGGAGGCGTAGTAGAAGGGGGGGAGGTAGGGAAGGCGGAGGCAGAAGAATAGCAAGGGGGGAGGGGGAGGGAGGGGGGGAAATAAAACTAGAAGAGAACTTAACTAAAATAAATATGGCGCCAGAGCACATCGCCCCCTACTCTTGCAAAAGCTAATATAGGCAGGGAAGGCCAGTGTGGCGGTGAGAACCCGCTGGTAACGCGGCCATTCCCAGGCAACCTCCGACCTCCTCACCATATACACACACTCGCTAGTATCACTCGTCTGATCTTAAGTCTCATTTACCGGATCAAGATGCTCCCCAGCCTTTGCTTTGCACAAGCGCACTCGACTCTATTTACATGTCGCATAGCCCTTTTTCCCATGGTTGAGGATGCTGTACATGTGTGTATATTTGTGTGTGTATGTAAATACGTCGGCAGGGCAAGTGTGCAGTTCCTGGTCAGTGTAATGTGGGTGATACATCCGTATCGTTACCCGCCGGCCTCCGTCAAGAGGCTATGGTGTGTGTGGTGCCATACTTGTGCACTATTACTCCCCCTACACGTGAACGCTCTACACCACCCTCTCACAACACACACTTTATTACCACATAGAGGTCACCATAAGCTCCAACATCTCTCCAAGTGGTTGCGAACCTGCAGCAGGGAATACGGAGAGCACAGGTACTGGAAGCCACGGGGTAAAGGAACTACACAACACCGTACATGTTGTTCCTTTAAGATCCAGCTACTGGGAACCAAAAGTTCCAAGTAGCACGGGCTATGGTGAGCCCGTAGAGGACATACCTGGCACAGGAGCGGGGCTGTAACCGGTTACAGTTACCGTACATGAAGGAGAGAGGATTAAATATCCAGACGGAACCCGAGGTGCATTCAGAATGACAATGTAAACAATACAGTCCGTAACCCCCTCCCCCCCCTACACCACGGCGGCCACTGTATACTCATCTTTCACATTTTCGCCAGAGGTGAAAAGTACCGCGGGAGGAGAGGAGAGCCAAGAAAGAAGACCAACACACAGAAAGGGTGGATAAGGGACCAAGGGACCACGAGAGGGAGAGCATGGAAGAGTAAATTGAGACAAAGTGTGGGGGGGGGGGTGTAGAAATAGCCTAAGCTACTCTATCCCTTTGAGATGTATTTATTGCTTATCTCAATAAACATACTTGAACTTGAAGACAAAGTGCACTTCGCGATGAACGTCCAGCTGCTGAAGAAGACTGGGGCCAGATTCACGAAAGCACTTACGAACCTGTACATCTTTTCTCAAACTTTGGCGGCTTTATTTCCAATTATCAAACAATTAATGAGCTCCGAAGCACCAGGAGGCTGTTTATAACAATAAGAACAGTTGATTGGCAAGTTTTCATGCTCGTAAACTGTTTAATAAATGTAACCAAAGCCGTCAAAGATTGCGGAAAGATGTATACACGTTCGTAAGTGCTTGCGCAAGCGCTTTCGTGAATCTGGCCCCAGGTCTCCACTATAAGACACACCCCAGACCAAACTGTAATTATTCGTATACATCTGTAAGAAATAATGGCTCACAACCACCAAACGAACGAGAGAGAGAGAGAGAGAGAGAGAGAGAGAGAGAGAGAGAGAGAGAGAGAGAGAGAGAGAGAGAGAGAGAGAGAGAGAGAGAGAGGAAGAGAGAGAGAGGAAGAGAGAGAGAGAGAGAGAGAGAGAGAGAGAGAGAGAGAGAGAGAGAGAGAGAGAGAGAGAGAGAGAGAGAGAGAGAGAGAGAGAGAGAGAGAGAGAGAGAGAGAGAGAGAGAGAGAGAGAGAGAGAGAGAGAGAGAGAGAGAGAGAGAGAGAGAGAGAGAGAGAGAGAGAGAGAGAGAGAGGAAGAGAGAGAGAGAGAGAGAGAGAGAGAGAGAGAGAGAGAGAGAGAGAGAGAGAGAGAGAGAGAGAGAGAGAGAGAGAGAAAGAGAGAGAGAAAGAGAGAAAGAGAGAGAGAGAGAGAGAGAGAGAGAGAGAGAGAGAGAGAGAGAGAGAGAGAGAGAGAGAGAGAGAGAGAGAGAGAGAGAGAGAGAGAGGGGGGGGGGGAGGGAGGAAGAGAGGAGAGGAGAGAGAGTACATCAAACCACCAAGCTCAAGTATGTTTATTGAGACAATAAAATACATCTTAAAGCGATAGAGTACCTTAGGCTCTTCCTACCCCTCATAACCATCAAACCATGACCTGACAGTTCTCACGCTGAAACAAAAGAGCTCGGATGAAGTAGAGAGGCAGAAAGAAGAACTTCAATTATATATCAGATATATTTTGCCGAAAGCTCAAGATAAATCAAACTCCTACACAACCATGCAAGAACGAACGTATGACTCAAACCGAAGAAAAGGAACCACGACCATGTTGCTGGAGGTGGTGGTCAAGGCCCCCGGGCCCACACCACCTGGGTAAACTGCTACATAGATTTTCAAGGAATGTAATGGACATCCACAGGTTCCCACCCCTGACCTACACATCTTGGTCTACAGGTTCCCACCCCTGACCTACACATCTTTGACCACATCCCTGGCCTACACACCCTATACTACAGGTTCCTACCCCTGACCTACACATCCTGTACTACAGGTTCCTACCCCTGACCTACACATCTTGGACTACAGGTTCCCACCCCTGACCTACACATCTTGGACTACAGGTTCCCACCCCTGACCTACACATCTTGGACTACAGGTTCCCACCCCTAACCTACACATCTTGGACTACAGGTTCCCACCCCTGACCTACACATCTTGGACTACAGGTTCCCACCCCTGACCTACACATCTTGGACTACAGGTTCCCACCCCTGACCTACACATCTTGGACTACAGGTTCCCACCCCTAACCTACACATCTTGGACTACAGGTTCCCACCCCTGACCTACACATCTTGGACTACAGGTTCCCACCCCTGACCTACACATCTTGGACTACAGGTTCCCACCCCTGACCTACACATCTTAGTCTACAGGTTCCTACCCCTGACCTACACATCTTGGACTACAGGTTCCCACCCCTGACCTACACATCTTGGTCTACAGGTTCCCACCCCTGACCTACACATCTTGGACTACAGGTTCCTACCCCTGACCTACACATCTTGGACTACAGGTTCCCACCCCTGACCTACACATCTTGGACTACAGGTTCCCACCCCTGACCTACACATCTTGGTCTACAGGTTCCCACCCCTGACCTACACATCTTGGTCTACAGGTTCCTACTCCTGACCTACACATCTTGGTCTACAGGTTCCTACCCTTGACCTACACATCTTGGTCTACAGGTTCCTACCCCTGACCTACACATCTTGGTCTACAGGTTCCTACCCTTGACCTACACATCTTGGTCTACAGGTTCCCACCCCTGACCTACACATCTTGGACTACAGGTTCCCACCCCTGACCTACACATCTTGGTCTACAGGTTCCCACCCCTGACCTACACATCTTGGACTAAAGGTTCCCACCCCTGACCTACACATCTTGGACTACAGGTTCCCACCCCTGACCTACACATCTTGGACTACAGGTTCCTACCCCTGACCTACACATCTTGGTCTACAGATTCCTACCCCTGACCTACACATCTTGGACTACAGGTTCCTACCCCTGACCTACACATCTTGGTCTACAGATTCCTACCCCTGACCTACACATCTTGGACTACAGGTTCCTACCCCTGGCCTACACACCCTATACTACAGGCCCATATCAGTGCCCTACACACGCCTCTAGGTATTATATCAGTATGCTCATTGTTCAGATGCAGATGTTCAAGGCACACACAGGATAAGCTTAGCCAAGAAAAGCATCTTGTCTATCAAGACTGGAAATCAAGACCACGATGCCAGTACTCAAGCATGTAAGAGTGGATGGGACAACTGGATATTCCTGGAGAGCCAAAAACACTAAGACGTTCTGCTATACAAACAGCCGACTACGCACACCCGAAAGAGGTTCATAACTATGTAATGAAATGTTGAGTGATTGGTTGTCAAACAGGCCACAGATCACTATTAGCTTGGCTAATAGTGATTGGCACTATTAGCGTCTTAGCGTGGAATCACATCGCGTGGAAATCAGTAATAACACGTTAAATTGGAACCAAACATCAGGCATACAATATTCTTGATATACATGAAGGATTTAAGTGCAGGCGATGAGTCACAATAACGTGGCTGATGTTGACCAGACCACACACTAGAAGGTGAAGGGACGACGACGTTTCGGTCCGTCCTGGACCATTCTCAAGTCGATTGTGATGAGGAGGATTATATCTTACTTACCAACGTTTCCTGCTGCAAAGCTGACGAAAAGAACATAACTGAAGGAATGCAGGAATGAAGGAATTGCGTGACCCATCTTAAACACTGCTTTAATGTCTGCTTCCGGAGCGGGAAAGCCTGAATATGAGCCAAAGCAACATCTCGACCTCACAACTCATTAATATACATAAAGACATAGTCCCGACATGTAAGATACCTCGTAAGAGCTGAGAGAGCAGACGATAATGGCTCTGGAGAACAATGGTGGTGAAGCCAGAGCTGCAGACGATACACAACGAGACAAGAACTCACTCTTCTAGTGTAAGTCAACCAGTTAGTTAGTTACCTTAGACTAGGAGGCGTCTGAGGCTATCTTCTAGTTACCTCAGACTAGGAGGCGCCTGAGGCTATCTTCTAGTTACCTCAGACTAGGAGGCGCCTGTGGTTATCTTCTAGTTACCTCAGACTAGGAGGCGTCTGAGGCTATCTTCTAGTTACCTCAGACTAGGAGGCGCCTGAGGCTATCTTCTAGTTACCTCAGACTAGGAGGCGCCTGTGGTTATCTTCTAGTTACCTCAGACTAGGAGGCGTCTGAGGCTATCTTCTAGTTACCTAAGACTAGGAGGCGTCTGAGGCTATCTTCTAGTTACCTCAGACTAGGAGGCGCCTGAGGCTATCTTCTAGTTACCTCAGACTAGGAGGCGCCTGTGGTTATCTTCTAGTTACCTCAGACTAGGAGGCGTCTGAGGCTATCTTCTAGTTACCTCAGACTAGGAGGCGCCTGAGGCTATCTTCTAGTTACCTCAGACTAGGAGGCGCCTGTGGTTATCTTCTAGTTACCTCAGACTAGGAGGCGTCTGAGGCTATCTTCTAGTTACCTCAGACTAGGAGGCGCCTGAGGCTATCTTCTAGTTACCTCAGACTAGGAGGCGCCTGTGGTTATCTTCTAGTTACCTCAGACTAGGAGGCGTCTGAGGCTATCTTCTAGTTACCTAAGACTAGGAGGCGTCTGAGGCTATCTTCTAGTTACCTCAGACTAGGAGGCGTCTGAGGCTATCTTCTAGTTACCTCAGACTAGGAGGCGTCTGAGGCTATCTTCTAGTTACCTCAGACTAGGAGGCGTCTGAGGCTATCTTCTAGTTACCTCAGACTAGGAGGCGTCTGAGGCTATCTTCTAGTTACCTCAGACTAGGAGGCGTCTGAGGCTATCTTCTAGTTACCTCAGACTAGGAGGCGCCTGAGGCTATCTTCTAGTTACCTCAGACTAGGAGGCGCCTGTGGTTATCTTCTAGTTACCTCAGACTAGGAGGCGTCTGAGGCTATCTTCTAGTTACCTCAGACTAGGAGGCGTCTGAGGCTATCTTCTAGTTACCTCAGACTAGGAGGCGTCTGAGGCTATCTTCACCCACCTTGCTACATGAAGCTATCATAACAAAAGGGCCTGGCAGCCACTGCATTAAGATGATCGGGAACATAAAAGGAAGAGTAAACATACGCACACGCCGGCGCATACATACATACATACATACACGCACGCACGCACGCACACAAAGGTCTCGCGGACAGATCGGGGTCGAAGTCCTAAGGGCCCGGGTTCGATTCCCGGCCGAGGTAGAATCAAATGGTCAGAGTTTAACTGATGCTTCTGTTCACCTAACAGTAAAACAGGCACCTGAGTGTTATATAGCTGCTACATGCTACAGCCTAGGTGTGTGTGCGTGTGTGTGTGTGTGTGTGTGTATTCACCTAGTTGTGTTTGCGGGGGTTGAGCTTTGCTCTTTCGGCCCGCCTCTCAACTGTCAATCAACTGTTTAGTAACAATTTTTTGTTATTTTTTTTCCTTCAAACACCACACACACACACACCAGGAAGCAGCCCGTGACAGCTGACTAACTCCGAGGTACCTATTTACTGCTAGGTAACAGGGGGCAATCAGGGTGAAAGAAACTTTGCCCATTTGTTTCTGCCTGATGCGGGAATCGAACCTGCGCCACAGAATTACGAGTCCTGCGCGCTATCCACCAAGCTACCAGACTCCCTGTGTGTGTGTGTGTGTGTGTGTGTGTGTGTGTGTGTGTGTGTGTGTGTGTGTGTGTGTGTGTATATCACAAAAACCTATTGACTCCACAAGGATTCGTACCCATGTCGCCCAGGAGCTCCCCCCCCCCCCTACACGGTACTGTCAACACCTCACCATTAACCGTCTATACAGGTTGGTTAGTCCGGGAGCTTATTACGGTTATCGCGAATAACCGAACTCAATTACGGGCTCACCATAGCCCGTGCTACTTGCCCCGCTCCTGTGCCAGGTAAGTCCACTACGGGCTCACCATAGCCCGTGCTACTTGCCCCGCTCCTGTGCCAGGTAAGTCCACTACGGGCTCACCATAGCCCGTGCTACTTGCACCGCTCCTGTGCCAGGTAAGTCCACTACGGGCTCACCATAGCCCGTGCTACTTGCCCCGCTCCTGTGCCAGGTAAGTCCACTACGGGCTCACCATAGCCCGTGCTACTTGCCCCGCTCCTGTGTCAGGTAAGTCCACTACGGGCTCACCATAGCCCGTGCTACTTGCCCCGCTCCTGTGCCAGGTAAGTCCACTACGGGCTCACCATAGCCCGTGCTACTTGCCCCGCTCCTGTGCCAGGTAAGTCCACTACGGGCTCACCATAGCCCGTGCTACTTGCCCCGCTCCTGTGCCAGGTAAGTCCACTACGGGCTCACCATAGCCCGTGCTACTTGCCCCGCTCCTGTGCCAGGTAAGTCCACTACGGGCTCACCATAGCCCGTGCTACTTGCCCCGCTCCTGTGCCAGGTAAGTCCACTACGGGCTCACCATAGCCCGTGCTACTTGCCCCGCTCCTGTGCCAGGTAAGTCCACTACGGGCTCACCATAGCCCGTGCTACTTGCCCCGCTCCTGTGCCAGGTAAGTTACGGGCTCACCATAGTCCGTGCTACTTGCCCCGCTCCTGTGCCAGGTAAGTTACGGGCTCACCATAGTCCGTGCTACTTGCCCCGCTCCTGTGCCAGGTAAGTCCACTACGGGCTCACCATAGTCCGTGCTACTTGCCCTGCTCCTGTGCCAGGTAAGTCCACTACGGGCTCACCATAGCCCGTGCTACTTGCCCCGCTCCTGTGCCAGGTAAGTCCACTACGGGCTCACCATAGCCCGTGCTACTTGCCCCGCTCCTGTGCCAGGTAAGTCCACTACGGGCTCACCATAGTCCGTGCTACTTGCCCCGCTCCTGTGCCAGGTAAGTCCACTACGGGCTCACCATAGCCCGTGCTACTTGCCCCGCTCCTGTGCCTGGTAAGTCCACTACGGGCTCACCATAGTCCGTGCTACTTGCCCCGCTCCTGTGCCTGGTAAGTCCACTACGGGCTCACCATAGCCCGTGCTACTTGCCCCGCTCCTGTGCCAGGTAAGTCCACTACGGGCTCACCATAGCCCGTGCTACTTGCCCCGCTCCTGTGCCAGGTAAGTCCACTACGGGCTCACCATAGCCCGTGCTACTTGCCCCGCTCCTGTGCCAGGTAAGTCCACTACGGGCTCACCATAGCCCGTGCTACTTGCCCCGCTCCTGTGCCAGGTAAGTCCACTACGGGCTCACCATAGCCCGTGCTACTTGCCCCGCTCCTGTGCCAGGTAAGTCCACTACGGGCTCACCATAGCCCGTGCTACTTGCCCCGCTCCTGTGCCAGGTAAGTCCACTACGGGCTCACCATAGCCCGTGCTACTTGCCCCGCTCCTGTGCCAGGTAAGTCCACTACGGGCTCACCATAGCCCGTGCTACTTGCCCCGCTCCTGTGCCAGGTAAGTCCACTACGGGCTCACCATAGCCCGTGCTACTTGCCCCGCTCCTGTGCCAGGTAAGTCCACTACGGGCTCACCATAGCCCGTGCTACTTGCCCCGCTCCTGTGCCAGGTAAGTCCACTACGGGCTCACCATAGCCCGTGCTACTTGCCCCGCTCCTATGCCAGGTAAGTCCACTACGGGCTCACCATAGCCCGTGCTACTTGCCCCGCTCCTGTGCCAGGTAAGTCCACTACGGGCTCACCATAGCCCGTGCTACTTGCCCCGCTCCTGTGCCAGGTAAGTCCACTACGGGCTCACCATAGCCCGTGCTACTTGCCCCGCTCCTGTGCCAGGTAAGTCCACTACGGGCTCACCATAGCCCGTGCTACTTGCCCCGCTCCTGTGCCAGGTAAGTCCACTACGGGCTCACCATAGCCCGTGCTACTTGCCCCGCTCCTGTGCCAGGTAAGTCCACTACGGGCTCACCATAGCCCGTGCTACTTGCCCCGCTCCTGTGCCAGGTAAGTCCACTACGGGCTCACCATAGTCCGTGCTACTTGCCCCGCTCCTGTGCCAGGTAAGTCCACTACGGGCTCACCATAGTCCGTGCTACTTGCCCCGCTCCTGTGCCAGATAAGTCCACTACGGGCTCACCATAGCCCCGTGCTACTTGCCCCGCTCCTGTGCCAGGTAAGTCCACTACGGGCTCACCATAGCCCGTGCTACTTGCCCCGCTCCTGTGCCAGATAAGTCCACTACGGGCTCACCATAGCCCCGTGCTACTTGCCCCGCTCCTGTGCCAGGTAAGTCCACTACGGGCTCACCATAGTCCGTGCTACTTGCCCCGCTCCTGTGCCAGATAAGTCCACTACGGGGTCACCATAGCCCGTGCTACTTGCAACTTTTTGTTCCAAGGAGTTGAATCTAGAAACAACAAGGAGCGTATTAACTAAGCTCCATGACTAACCAGCCCCCGACGACACTCATATTTCAGTTTAGATCCAGTTATTCATCAAAGTCTGGCGCATATTATATACAATTCTCCACTATGGAACATTTAGCACAATCACAACTCCCACATTCCTACCCGTCTGGGCAAGAATTTTTTTTTTTAAAAGCAAGCAAAACCGACCTATCCATGAGTGTAGCCCAGACAATGCCAAGCTTAAGATCAGTTACTTACCTTACTATCAAACCAAGACAGGTTCTCCTCCTCCTCCTCTGCTTCCCAAAACTTACCTGCAATGAAAACCAACAATTAAATGTCTCATTAATGTAATCATTTTACATAAATATGAAAGTTTGACACTGACAAGCTACTACCTTGTTGGTAGTTCCCAGAAGCGATGTCCTTATGGGCCCGGTTTCTGCCCAGACCACCTGGTTGGTGGTTGTCAACCAGGCTGTTAGACGCCACTGCTCAGTACATATATAAACTACTTTCTACATTACACCTTATGACCTCATCAAGACAGTTCTTATATTAAATACTAAATGTGTTACTCGGCTGCGTCCAGCTCTTCTCTCTCTCTCTCTCTCTCTCTCTCTCTCTCTCTCTCTCTCTCTCTCTCTCTCTCTCTCTCTCTCTCTCTCTCTCTCTCTTTCTCTCTCAGACCATTTCATATTACTAAACACATAAAACTGCTTAACAACTTTAAGGAATTTCAGACTTAATAAAAAAATTCATGGGTCGCTATACATAAATATATTCATTAAAGAGTGGCACTGGGGCAGACCCCGACTGGCCTATGACATTCACATACCCCCCATGTGTCATCTTGGAAAGTTAGGTGACGCTCACCCTAAGCATCTGGTCTCCTACTTTGGACAATCACATTTTAAAAACGGCAAATAACCTGTTAATTTAAAATATGTATTTTTAACACGTAACCAATAACTCAATCTATACCATATTCATATAATAGTGAATGAAATCTGTATATTCATTTATTTTCTTTATACTACTGCCGGAGCTAAAAGGCTTGACGTACGCAACTGAGATGACCTGGAACCATAAACATAACTCAAATGATATCCAGGGGGGAAAGTGTCTGGGATGCTCCCGGACGCAAGTTCGAATCCTCGTCACGGCCCTTGTGGATTTGTACATTTAATCTGAAACCAAACTGGTCGCTGGCAAGTTTGTACAGTTCACAAATTTTACAAAAATGTCTCAGATACAACTACTCAGTAACACGACAACTACACCCAGTAGTGAAACAACCTAATAACGTAAGGATTCCTGTCACCATTCTATAGGGTGACGTCCTTAAGATTACTGTATCGTAAATTTTTCTATTAACCTAATCATATGTAATAAAATAAATACAAATTAATAAAACTACATCAATTTAAAAAAAATGTAACAAAGGCATTAGCAAATATATTTAAATTTTTATATATGATTGGGTTAATAAAATAATGCAACGGTAAAATAAACTCTGCGCCACCATGTATTAACATTATTTTCCATGCACTAATATGCAACTTACACTCTTGGAGTTTTACCATTAGAATAATTCTGAGTGGATAGGTCATGTCTCCCGCACATTCCTTTAGGACCCAGGGTGATATTTTTAAATTATTATTGAGTTCTTCTGTTTCATCAAATAACCTAATACAAGTATATATCTGTCTCCTGTTGAGTTAATTCAACCACCACACCTGCACTCTCATCACCACACCTGTACTACACACCTGCTCTCTCATCACAACGATCACAGTCGCTTCCTGCACTTTAAAACAGTGTTGGACCAATAGAGGTAAAATAAATCAGCGTTGCGCACGCATGTGCACACCCCCACCCCCCCCACCCAACACAATAATACAAAGCAAATGTTTACCAAGTGTCAACACTACCCGGTCCTTAAAACAACTTTTTAAAAGCTAAACTCGTATGAGCGCCTTATACGGCTAATGAAAAATAAGATGGGGGAATGGATAAGGTATCAGGATGTGCACACAGCCACCAGGGGGGGAAGAAGTATCAGGATGTGCACACAGCCACCAGGGGGAAAGGTATCAGGATGTGCAAACAGCCACCAGGGTGGAAAGTATCAGGATGTGCACACAGTTCACCATCATCACACTCCCACCAAGCCACGGGTCTAGAGTCTCACAATCTTCCTTATCTCCAGACTATAAAACACTATTTTAATAATACCAAAATAAACTCAAACTTTAAATTTGGAAATAACATGTTCCTCACCAGATGTAACGGGTCAGCTTGCTATAACAATATGAACCGACAACAGTATTAGGGAAACGAGCCAACAGCCTCCTGATGAGGATGGTATAACTTATAACACTTTGAGATTACTGAATGATGTCCCTAAGCGCCCTTGGCTTCATCTCTACCAATTCTTGCTAAAGAAATGCACTCAAGAGTCTCATAATACCAATTTTTAAAGTAATTCTAAAAATCTCAGACTCATTTCACTCACTTGTTGCATGTGTAAAGTCTTTGGTAGAAATGTTCTTACCGTGTTTCAGGTCAAAGACAAATCGGCTCCTCATCTATATGGGTTTATGCCAAGGCGAAGTAAATTAAAAGCCAATTTTGTACTCATCAGCAGTCAATTGTTCAATGTGATCTATCTGCCCTGATAATTTGTTCACTATTCATAAAGATAAAATTGCGATTATCATCATTCCTAGTTGGCTCTCTTATCTGCTTCTTGATGTAAAATGCGCCACAAGGTCAAAGACCTCTGACCTTGTGGTAAGACCTTGTTTCAAGTCCTGATTGATTGATAAAGATTAAGCCACCCAAAAGATGGCACGGGCATGAATAGCCCGTAAGTGGTGGCCCTTTTGAGCCATTTCCAGTATCAATAGATGATACTGGAGATCTGTGGAGGTGCGACTGCACCCTGCGTGACGGGAGATGTCTCCCGTGTTCAAGTCCCATTCCCAATTGGATTTCCTGTTATAATGTTATAGTCGATTAACCTCTATCTTAAGCGAGAAGATTGAAGTGCCTACGCAAGCTAATATTAAGCAGAGGAGTTTCTAAATCAAAAGAGACAATTTTCTTGTGTGCTTATCTGTTTCGTGAACATCTGGAGGCTTGTGCAATCTGTTAGTAGCGAGGTTTTTGGTCTCTACCTTGATTTTATGTACCTTCAGCACCTCAATTCTGGAGTACACCACTATCCAAGCACGTTTGGCTCTCCTTATGAATACATGATAAGCTTATCCCATCATATTTGGCTATCTTCAAGAAAGCTTCGACCCCCAGCTATTCTAACTGTTTGTTTTTGTAGGTGCCCTCAAGAAGGCATGTCGGAGCAGTAACTACCTCAACACGTTTGGGTATTATCCGGGACTCATAATGGACCCCTGACCAACCCAACACGTCCCGCTGTTGTGAGGGGCACCGCTCTGTACCCCTCACCCTCCCAGACCTGCTATATTCTTAAGGACAAGTGGGCAGGATCCAAAGCCACCAACATCCAGGTGTGTTTATATTTACCACATATCTCAAGCCACATTTGGCAGGGGCAAAAACTTGACGCTTTTAGTTTAATGAATATCTCAGAGTTTGTTAGGACTCGCTGTTGCGTCTCGGCTCCCATCTTGGCTACCTCCAGGTCTCTTGGTCGTACTTACTGAAGCTTGGCGTGCAGCAGTGAGGGGGGGGGGTGAGGGGGGTGGAAAAGTGGAGCCTGCTTCCATGCTCGGGGAGTCGAACTCCCGAAATCACCTCCACGTATGCTCTAGGTATGGAGAAGCAAGGAAGGGGGGTAGGGGGGGGGAGGGGTGCTCCAAACTGCACTTTAAATATCAGTGGAATCAGTTAAGACTTTAATAATTTTACAATATATATTATATGCACAGAGATCAATAGTCGCCAATCTATTAAATGCAAAGCTATCACATTGAAATTGAAATTGAAATAAGTTTATTGAGGTAAAATACACACAAAGGGATGAGGTAGCTCAAGCTATTCTCACCCCGTTCAGTACATCGTGTTAATACATACATAGACACACATCACAAACAATAAACATATTACCAAACATTCTGAGAGATAAACATATATACATTTCCTCCTTTACACAAGTTAAGCTATCACATTTGAAAGGTGAAATATATTGCTAAAGGGCTTTCAACCCTCTTGGGCCTTTAGTTATTGACAAATGCCCCAAAAGGGTTGAAAAGGTTTGTAGAGTCTTCTATGTTGCTTACTCTCATAAAAATCCTCGCGTCACTTCCAATGGATAACAGGGTGCAGTAGTTGATATCATGGTGTATACCCCTGGCATGAGTGAGTACTGGACCAAGTGCGGTACTCTTATCTTCAGGTTATTTTGACATGATTTCGGGACTTAACGTCCCCACGGCCCGGTCCTCGACTAGGCCAACTTTTTATTACACCCCCCCCCCAGGAAGCAGTCCGTAGCAGCTGTTTAACTCCCAGGTACCTATTTACTGCTATGTAACAGGAGCATCAGGGTGAAAGAAACATTTTGCCCATTTATCTCTACCTCCACCGGGGATCGAACCCGGAACCTCAGGATTACGAATCCGAAGCGCTGTCTACCCAGCTGCCAAGGTCGCACATTGGTCGAAAAATTTCTCAAAGTACCTGGATTGTACCTGGATGGGGTTCTGGGAGTTCTTCTACCCCCTCAAGCCCAGCCCGGGGCCAGACTTGACTTGTGAGAGCTTGGTCCAACAGGCTGTTGGTTGAAGCGGCCCGCAGGCCCACATACCCACCACAGCCCGGTTGGTCCGGCACTCCTTGGAGGAATAAATGCTGTCTATGGCTATTTCAAAATACTTTAAAGGTGAGGTGAATATAAAACAGTATTACACACAGCGTGATGCATCAAATGAACAAATCCACAAGGGCCGTGACGAGGGTTCGAGCCTACGTCCAATTAAGGCAGCGTCTGGGATCCTCTCGGACGTAGGTTCTG